>NC_068914.1:110667549-110970580 GCF_023091745.1 Budorcas taxicolor
TCTCCTTGCTGTCCAAGGGACTCTCAAGAGTCTTCTCCAGCACCACAATTAGACAGCATCAATTCTTTGGTGCTCATAATATTAGTAATTGATGGATTAATATCCATTTTCAAGATTGAGAAAATAGGAACTTAGAGAAGTTAAGAATTTTCCAAAAGTCATTTGACTAGCAGGGATCAAAGCATCCAAGTTTAAGTGGTTTTTTTTTTTTTTTTTTTTTTTTTTTTGCATTCTACCTCCCTTCCACACTGCAGACCTACAACACCAAAATTTTAGAAGTCACAAAGGGACATAATATTGTTGCTATTCTTCAACTCTGGTGCTACTGCCTAGGGAACCACCACATAAACTCATTTTTACCTCCATTTTTTGGGAGTGCTCCTGGAATTCTGACTTAACATTTTATTCTCATTACCAAAATTTAGATTTCATTAACTGTAGGATGGCTGCAAGTTCAATGCTTCCTGCAGTGGGTCCATGGTAACCCATTAAAGTGAAAAACTGAAGTGCATTCCCTTAGGAAGGTAACTTATGTCTAGGGAGTGACAGGTACTGGGGAAGAAAATTTGATTATAGGTATTGTTTGCATGGCCTATTTTTATCTTGAAATATTTGAAAGGACATGATCTCAAGACAAGAAGGGACCTGTTTTCGGCAGTGGGTGTTTTCTGTTCTTACAAATGTAATTTTGTCCCTGCTGAAAATTCAGAAGTTGCTTTGTCCAAAGGACACTGACATCCTATACTATGCTTTATTCGACATCTTATACCGAGCACTTAACCACATGGAGTGAACTTCAAACAACTCAGCTGTAGGAATGTATATCTGGTTTGAAAACTGAAGTCAGCTCCAGTGTGCTTCCTCCTGTTGCTCCCAGAGGAGGTGAAGACATCTGTGAACACATCTTCTCACTACTTTTGTCTTCTTTTATTTTTATAAAATGGCCACCAGTCACCCAACCACTTAAATATCTTCCGTTACATCCAGCGATTACCATCTCTGTCACTTTGTTTTGGGTATTAGTAACAAAGCCAAATGTGGGCTTTTGATGACTTCCAAGAAAGAATGTGAGTGGAATGGATAATTAGAGTAATTTTTAATTGATTGAGAAAATGTTGCCCCACAACAATCTCTGGGATTATAATGGTTAAATGATTTACTGATGTAAAAGTTAGATAAAGAGAACTAAGAATGCTCGAACTACCACATAATTGCACTCATCTCACATGGTAGTAAAGTAATGCTCAAAATTCTCCAAGCCAGACTTCAGCAATACGTGAACGGTGAACTTCCAGATGTTCAAGCTGGTTTTAGAAAAGGCAGAGGAACTAGAGATCAAATTGCCAACATCCACTGGATCATCAAAAAAGCAAGAGAGTTCCAGAAAAGCATCTATTTCTGCTTTATTGACTATGCCAAAGCCTTTGACTGTGTGGATCACAATCAACTGTGGAAAATTCTGAAAGAGATGGGAAGACCAGACCACCTGACCTGCCTCTTGAGAAACCTGTATGCAGGTCAGGAAGCAACAGTTGGAACTGGACATGGAATAACAGACTGGTTCCAAATGGGAAAAGGAGTACATTAAGGCTGTATACTGTCACCCTGCTTATTTAACTTCTATGCAGAGTACATCATGAGAAACGCTGGACTGGAAGAAGCACAAGCTGGAATCAAGATTGCTGGGAGAAATATCAATAACCTCAGATATGCAGATGACACCACCCTTATGGCAGAAAGTGAAAAGGAACTTAAGAGCCTCTTGATGAAAGTGAAAGAGGAGAGTCAAAAAGTTGGCTTAAAGCTCAACATTCAGAAAACAAAGATCATGGAAATTGGTCCCATCACTTCATGGCAAATAGATGGGGAAACAATGAAAACAGTGGCTGACTTTATTTTTTTTGGCTCCAAAATCACTGCAAATGGTGATTGCAGCCATGAAATTAAAAGACACTCCTTGGAGGGAAAGTTATGACCAACCTAGATAGCATAATGAAAAGCAGAGACATTACTTTGTCAATAAAGTTCTGTCTAGTCAATGCTATGGTTTTTCCAGTGGTCATGTATGGATGTGAGAGTTGGACTGTGAAGAAAGCTGAGTGCTGAAGAATTGATGCTTTTGAACTGTGGTGTCGGAGAAGACTCTTGGGAGTCCGTTGAACTGCAAGGAGATCCAACCAGTCCATCCTAAAGGAGATCAGTCCTGGGTGTTCATTTGAAGGACCAATGTTGAAGCTGAAACTCCAATACTTTGGCCACCTGATGTGAAGAGTTGACTCATCTGAAAAGACCCTGATGTTGGCAAAGATTGAGGGCAGGAGAAGAAGAGGACTACAGTGGATGAGATGGTTGGATGGCATCACTGACTCAATGGACATGGGTTTGGGTAGACTCTGGCAGTTGGTGATGGACAGGGAAGCCTGGTGTGCTGCGGTTCAAGGGGTCACAAAGAGTCGGACATGACTGAGAAACTGAACTGAACTGAAGACTTTTCTCTTATACAGAGATGCAAATAACCTTGGCTGATATCACCAAAGGTGTAAACTGAGGCCCAAACTGTGCCATCATAAGTTAGAAACAAAGAGATTATATCAAAGAAAACAGGCATCCATGTATCCACGTGGCTCATTTCGTTAATCCTTCAAATCTATGCTGAAATACAGTGTATCTGATCAGCCCTATCTAAAAACTACTGGTTCCCACCTACCCATAGAATTCTCTGTTGTCCTTAACTTGCTTACTTTACTTATTTTCTTTTTTTTAATATTACAAAGTTCTTTATTGAAATATAATTGATATAAAATGAACTGCATATATTTAAAGAAACAATTTGATGCATTTTGAAACATGCCCATAAAACCATCACAACAGTCAAGAAAATGAACACATTCATCACCCCTGAAAAATTCCTCATATCCTTCATAACTCATCCTTCTGCTTTGTTTTCTTCAATTCAGCATAATTATTTAGAGATTCACCTGATACTTCATTCCTTTTTATTGCTGATTCATATTCCATTGTATGTATTTGCTATGGTTTGTTTTAGAGTTTTTCCAACTTTATTAAAAGTTTTTCTCCAACTTTTTTTAAAAATTTTTAAAATTAATTTAATTAGAGGCTAATTACTTTACAATATTGTAATGGTTTTTGCCTTACATTGACATGGATCAGCCATGGGTGTACATGTGTCCCCAGTCCTGAACCTCCCTCCCACCTCCCTCCCCATCCCATCCCTCAGGGTCATCCCAGTGCACCAGCCCTGAGTGCCCTGTCTCATGCATTGAACCTGGACTGGTGATCTATTTCACATATGATAATATACATGTTTCAGTGCTATTCCCTCAAATCATCCCACCCTCGCCTTCTCCCACAGAGCCCAAAAGTGTGTTCTTCACATCTGTGTCTATTTTGCTGTCTCGCATGGGTCATTGTTACCATCTTTCTAAATTCCATATATATGTGTTAATATACTATATTGGTGTTTTTCTTTTTGGCTTACTTCACACTGTATAATAGGCTCCAGTTTCACCCACCTCATTAGAACTGATTCAAATGCATTCTTTTTAATAGCTGAGTAATATCCCATTGTATATATGTATATATGTACCACAGCTTTCTTACCTAATCCTCTACTATTTATACATCCTCACTAGGATGTCAATTCTCAAAGGGCTAGAATTCTCAAAATTCTGTTTTGTTCATTGCTCCATCTTTGAAAGAACTCAGAGTCAAGGTTTGGGGAAACTAATGATCAGAGCTGACTTCAACTGGGCTGGAATGGGGAACAAAGAAAAGGGGTAGTAATTAGGCAGAAACTAGATAAGCTCCGAAAGAGCACAGGTCAAGAGCAAAAAGGGCAGCCAAGGACAGTTTTCTGGAATAAGATAAAAGCAGCTACACCCAAAGTGATGAGCTGATGAGGAGGAAGTTTGTATATGGCTGGACAAGTTTCAAGATGTCTGGGAAAACAGACAAGTTCTATGGTATTTGCCATGCTTTGACTGCCTAGCAGCTGAATCACCAACATCAGTCAGGACAGGGCAAGGTTCAGTTCCGTTCAGTTCACTCGCTCAGTCGTGTCCGACTCTTTGCAACCCCATGAGTCGCAGCACACCAGGCCTCCCTGTCCATCACCAACTCCCGGAGTTCACTCAGACTCACGTCCATCGAGTCAGTGATGCCATCCAGCCATCTCATCCTTTGTCGTCCCCTTCTTCTCCTGCCCCCAATCCCTCCCAGCATCAAAGTCTTTTCCAATGAGTCAACTCTTTGCATGAGGTTGCCAAAGTACTGGAGTTTCAGCTTTAGCATCATTCCTTCCAAAGAAATCCCAGGGTTGATCTCCTTCAGAATGGACTGGTTGGATCTCCTTGCAGTCCAAGGGACTCTCAAGAGTCTTCTCCAACACCACAGTTCAAAAGCATCAATTCTTCAGTGCTCAGCCTTCTTCACAGTCCAACTCTCACATCCATACATCACTACTGGAAAAACCATAGCCTTGACTAGATGGACCTTAGCTGGCAAAGTAATGTCTCTGCTTTTGAATATGCTATCTAGGTTGGTCATAACTTTTCTTCCAAGGAGTAAGCGTCTTTTAATTCCATGGCTGCAGTCACCATCTGCAGTGATTTTGGAGCCCCCAAAATCAAGTCTGACCCTGTTTCCACTCTTTCTCCATCTAGTTCCCATGGAGTGATGGGACTGGATGCCATGATCTTCGTTTTCTGAATGTTGAGCTGTAAGCCAATTTTTTCACTCTCCTCTTTTACTTTCCTCAAGAGGCTCTTTAGTTCCTCTTCACTTTCTGCCATAAGAGTGGTGTCATCTGCATATCTGAGGTTATTGATATTTCTCCTGGCAATCTTGATTCCAGCTTGTGTTTCTTCCAGCCCAGCATTTCTCATGATGTACTTTGCATAGAAGTTAAATAAGCAGGGTGACAATATACAGCCTTGACGTACTCCTTTTCCTATTTGGAACCAGTCTGTTGTTCCATGTCCAGTTCTAACTGTTGCTTCCTGACAAGGTTAGGCTACAGTAACAAATAGTTCCCCCTAGTTTCTGTGGTTTTAAATAGTGACATTGATTTCTGACTCATACTACTTGTCCATCACTGGTTGGTAAAGAAGCTTTTCTCTCTATAGCCATTTGGGGATTTAGGCTGAAAGAAACACCTTCTGACCATATTTGCAGAGGTAGGGAAAAGTAAACTAGGAGAACCATATGCTGGCTTAAAAGCCAGAAGCACTAAAGTGCTTCTGCCCTGATGTGATACTTGCCATTGTTACTCATATTTAACTGGCCAAAGTTAGTCACATTATGAAACCTGAGTCAATGGAGGTAAATCTTGTGATAGGGGTAGTGAATATAGGTGATGCTTAACAGTCTATCTCATCCAGTTCTGTCATTGGGAATTTACCTGTTTTAGGGCTCCTGGAGGGTAGCAGATCTTGTCTTTGCCCATGGAGATTATAAGTACCTGATAATTTGCCTCCCCAGACTTCCTGCCTCTAATCATATGCACGGGGGTATGATTTGAGCTGGGACTGATGATATAAAGCAACATGGGAGGGGAGAATTCCATCTGGCAAGACTCTGGTGGCAGCAGCATCTGATTTCCAAGCACAGTTGTGGCAACCACAACAGTAACATGTTCCAGCATCAGAAGTGCAAGATGGGGTATTGAGAATCCAGTGGTGATCAACCTGTAATTGTATGTGTTGCACTTCAGAATGTAGTTATGGCTATGCTGCTTCCTGCCACAACCCTACATTTTAAGCCCTAGTTCTCCAGCATTCTAATCAGTTCTGTGAGCTTCCCATTGTCTTTTCAATGAATATCTTTGTATTTAAATCAGCTCAGTATGTCTCTGCTGCTTGCATCTTAGGATCATGATTAACATAAGTGATCTGAAATAGTGTTCACTCTTCTTATCCTGTTCATCCTAATATTTGCAAACACTTGAACAAAAGCTGCTTCATCCAGAACTTGGTTAAATGAAAGAATACAATTCCTATGGCTTTAAATTTAGTTTTTTGGGGGTGTGTGTAGAGTTATCCATGAACATAAACTGAAAAACAAAATCAGATGTCTCAAAGGTATGAAAAGCTGCACTTTCTTTCCTCTGTATTGGTCTCTTCTAATTTTGACATGGTTGACAACATCATCTGATCACTGAACGATGAAATTCAGAGTGTATACTTCCTCTTTGGGAGAGGGTGTCAGTGACTTGGTTTCATGGCCATTTGTTATGCTTACAAACTAGATTCTGAGGTTGTACAGGAAACACTAGCCTGTTTCTCTTTGTAGCTGTTTTCATATAAGTGGGATGTATTTGAGGATGTGTTGGCATAATGTAACAACAATAATAACAACAACAAAACATGTATTGAGACATTGTCATTTACCAGGAGCTAAGTCCCATATTTCATACACAGTATGTGTTGTGCGTGCGTGCTTAGTTGCTTCAGTCATGTCCTACTCTTTGTGACCCCATGGACTGTAGCCTGCCAGGCCCCTCTGTCCATGGAATTCTCCAGGCAAGAATACTGGAATGGGTTGCATACCCTCCTCCAGAGGATCTTCCTGACCCAGTGATTGAACTCTCATCCAACTGGCATCTCCTGCATTGCAAGCAGCTTCTTTGCTGCTGAGTCACTGGGAGAGCCCCATATACACTATGTTGTCTAAAATAAAGACATACTTGTGGTACTCTGGGAAAGTCTGGAAATTTGGTGTTACCATTCAGTTCTTGAAATCTGAAACAATTCAAGCAAAGGCAAGGCTGCAGGCTTATCCAGACTGCCAAATAATAAATGTATGCTATTCATCTCCAAGGAAGCTAAGTAAAAGAGTTGGTAAAAATGGAAGAAGATTATCTCTGTATAGCAGCCTCAGGACCTTTGAATTTCCAAAGTTAAATCATCTGGAACACTTTTTGCAAGTAAATAATAATAAAAGTAACTGTGCCAAATGAATGGAACCACCATTATTTTGAAAAATGGATGGATATATTTGTGGGAAATCAATATAAAGTCCAACTGAGGATGTTTAGAATTCATGAGTTTGCTTCTAATTCTAAGCTAGGCTCATCAAAAATATTCTTAATTTGCCAACATGAAGCCCATTTGACTTTCCATCTTCACTGTTATTTTAAAGGTAGTAGCTGTTTTGCTTTTCCTTCTTTTTAAAGTCACCAATTTCTCAAATATGAGCTTATTAAAATCGAACTCACTTTTCTCTCCAGCATACAGGTCACATGAGTAGACCAGGAGAGAAAAAAGAGATTTCAGAAAGCACGATTCTTTTGAGGAGTCCCTGTGCCTGCTGCAAAATTATTCCAATGAAAAGATTTTCTTTTTGAGGTAAAACGACAATTAAGGTCGACCTCCTCCGTTTAAATTAAATAAAGAAAAAAAGGAGTGTAATGAAGAATCTGACTCCTTCCTCTAATTTTACAAGTTCAATGGTAATCTAACCATGCCATTCATTTACAGAAACCATTAATTTTACTATGTGGCTGAGAGTAGTAGGCCTCAGCTTTCATTCTCTTACTTTTCCCCTCCCTTAGTCTTTGTGTGTGCACCTGTTCAGGCCACTTTAGCATCCCATTTGTAAAACTTTGGATAATCCTCTGGCACTAACCCTGGTGTGATAATACTTCTGTTATTCAGCAGCCTAATTACAAAGGACAACACAGATAAAACACTTCAGTCCTATTTTTTAATAGCTGATTTACCATTTTTGCCAAGCTCCGAAGAGAATGGTCTCCAAACCTTGCTGGATTTAAACTTAATCTGAATTTGCTCAACACACGGAACACCAGGACCTCAGAGCCAAACTTCCGTTCTTAGATTTTTGGACATCCCATTTCTTCTTCTACTTTCCCTCCCATTAAATGGTGATATTAGGGAACTGTTTTTCAGAATATGGTTTAATAATATCATTCAAGCATTTTGAAGCATTCCCCAGCATCCTCTGGGTGTTGAAATCTTCCCAATAACATGATAGAGATTTGGAAATTTAGGCATGAGTTACTTTACTCAATAAAACTAAGTGAAAGACGAGCTGGTCATATTTCTTAATTTAACAAATTTTTTTGAGGGTTATATCTTCAGAATTGGAGCTCCACAAAGGAAAAAAAAATGTGTCCAGTATTTCTTTTCTGGCTTACAACAGAAAAAAAAAAAAAAAAAAAGAGGATTATTTTTAATTCATGGCAAGCCCAAGGAAAGGATCTTTACTTCAGTACAGATAAGCCTCTGAGCATCTGTGTACTTTACTTCTTTGATCTAGAAATGGGACCAGAGAGCTGGCAATGAGAGACAATCTTATGAATTCTGAGGACTTCTCAGTCCATGGAGAATATCCTGAAGTTTTGAGGGATCAACTAAATCTCTTCCCCAAAATAAGTCTTGGGGGTATCTAAGGGGCACTGTACAACTGAAGGGCAGCCCCTACCACTTTCTTAATCCCTTGATTTTGAAACCTCAAATAACTCAAGGGAAACCCAATACATATGTTTCTGATTCACTTGCACTGCTTCATCAGAATGGTGTTATGTAACAGCTATTTGATATCTAAGAAGCCTTCTCAGTCTTCTTTCTAAGCCTTTTATTTTGCTCCAGGAAATCACATTTTCTTCGTGTTCAGCAGAATTGGAAGCAGGGAAGGCGTACGTTTGGTTCTAAAGGTCATACTCACAAAATCAGCAGAAGTTTGGATGTTGGCAGAATATGTTGCTATCCTCTGCTACAGCATCAGACAAATGAAAAACTCAAGGATATTTTCAAAAGCAGGAGACCACAAGTTAATTGTACTGACTATCCTATCTAGAAATTTCATCAAAAGGCACATTTCTGTTTTCCAAGATACTAATTGTCATGTTAAATGACAGAAGACTAATAAACGCATTCATCCCATTTTACAGATGAAAAAGTATGTCATAGACTAAAGCGACATTTGTTTTAGTACAAAATGACACTATCATTTGTTACAAATACCAGCTACACTGAGTCATATAACCAGTTTTTGCATCATATAACAACACTGAAAAATATGTGGAAGGAAGCACACCTATTTTAGATCATAGGAGAGCCCACTAACTATGGGAGATTAATGCTTTGGAAGTGAAGTTCAAAGTTTGAATTTTTAATTCTTGACTGAGCACTGAAATCCTCAAAAAGAATGATAATAAATGAATATCAACAGAGAAAAGCCAGTTATCTGAGTGGTTTAGAGTAATATACTGGTATATTTTACCATTTAAGGGGCACTTATAGTTCAGGCACTGTATTAAGTGCTATATATAAATTATTTCATTCAATTTTCACATAATCTATTATTTTATGTCCATTTTTTTCTAACGGGTGCAATGATATCCAACGGTTTAAAGGGAGAAAGAGTGTCAGGTCAGGTACAGCTATTTCAGTCGTTTCTTGTATTAGTGCAATGTTTTAATCCAATTCCCTGGGATTCCCTGGTGCCTCAGACTGTAAAGCGTCTGCCTGCAATGCGGGAGACCCGGGTTCGATCCCCGGGTCAGGAAGATCCCCGGGTCAGGAAGATCCCCTGGAGAAGGCAATGGCAACCTATTCCAGTACTCTTGCCTAAAAAATTCCATGGATGGAGGAGTCTGGTGGGCTATGGTCCATGGGGTCGCAAAGAGTCGGACACGACTGAACGACTTCGTTTTGTTTCGTTCAATCCCATAAGACATGATTAACATGTTCAGTTTTATGAATAGTGTAAAATTTGCATATACCTACTTTAAGTAATGTTATGAGTTGTACATTGTAAACCAGAGACCAGGTTTTCTCTTTATTATAACCATCATAAGTACTGCATGGCAGCTTTTGCAAGTTCACTGTTGCCAAAATGTTCTTTCCTGGTTGAGAGATGTATCTTTCCTAGGTCTGGTAGTTTTTTGATACTTACAGAGCAAAATAAGTCAAGTTTTCCCTAAGGGTAAAGTAAGGAGCATCAAACCTGGAATGTTAAGAGAATTTTCCATAAGGGGCTGGTACTTCAGTGGTACCCTCTGAGAAGATGGCAGTTGAATTTTAGAGGGTACATCCTAGATATATTTATTATTATTGCTACCCAGCACAGGACTGGAAAAGGTCAGTTTTCATTCCAATTCCAAAGAAAGGCAATGCAAAAGAATGCTCAAACTACCGCACAATTGCACTCATCTCACATGCTGGTAAAGTAATGCTCAAAATTCTCCAAGCCAGGCTTCAGCAATACGTGAACTGTGAACTCCCTGATGTTCCAAGCTGGTTTTAGAAAAGGCAGAGGAACCAGAGATCAAATTGCCGACATCCACTGGATTATCAAAAAAGCAAGAGAGTTCCAGAAAAACATCTATTTCTGCTTTATTGACTATGCCAAAGCCTTTGACTGTGTGGATCACAATAAACTGTGGAAAATTCTGAAAGAGATGGGAATACCAGACCACCTAATCTGCCTCTTGAGAAACCTGTATGCAGGTCAGGAAGCAACAGCTAGAACTGGACATGGAACAACAGATTAGTTCCAAATAGGAAAAGGAGTATGTCATGGCTGTTTATTGTCACCCTGCTTATTTAACTTCTATGCAGAGTACATCATGAGAAACGCTGGACTGGAAGAAACACAAGCTGGAATCAAGATTGCCGGGAGAAATATCAATAACCTCAGATATGCAGATGACATCACCCTTATGGCAGAAAGTGAAGAGGAACTCAAAAGCCTCTTGATGAAAGTGAAAGAGGAGAGTGGAAAAGTTGGCTTAAAGCTCAACATTCAGAAAATGAAGATCATGGCATCCAGTCCCACCACTTCATGGGAAATAGATGGGGAAATAGTGGAAACAGTGTCAGACTTTATTTTGGGGGCCTCCAAAATCAGTGCAGATGGTGATTGCAGCCATGAAATTAAAAGACGCTTACTCCTTGGAAGAAAAGTTATAACCAACCTAGATAGTATATTCAAAAGCAGAGACATTACTCTGCCGACTAAGGTCCGTCTAGTCAAGGCTATGGTTTTTCCTGTGGTCATGTATGGATGTGAGAGTTGGACTGTGAAGAAGGCTGAGCACCGAAGAATTGATGCTTTTGAACTGTGGTGTTGGAGAAGACTCTTGAGAGTCCCTTGGACTGCAAGGAGATCCAACCAATCCATTCTGAAGGAGATTGGTCCTGGGTGTTCTTTGGAAGGAATGATGCTAAAGCTGAAACTCCAGTACTTTGGCCACTTCATGCGAAGAGTTGACTCATTGGAAAAGACTCTGATGCTGGGAGAGATTGGGGGCAGGAGGAGAAGGGGACGACTGAGGATGAGATGGCTGGATGACATCATGGACTCTATGGACGTGAGTCTGAGTGAACTCCGGGAGTTGGTGATGGACAGGGAGGCCTGGCGTGCTGCGATTCATGGGGTTGCAAAGAGTCGGACACGACTGAGTGACTGAGCTGAACTGAACTGAACTGAACCCAGCACCGATCATAGTGCCTGGCAGGTGGCAGATCCTCAGTAAATTTTTGTTGAGTGGAAGTATGAGTAAATGGCTAGATAAGAAATAGATGTCTTCAGATTTCCTGACTACAAGTTAGACATGAGTAGAAAACTGGTGAGATAGCTTGTGGTTTTCATTCCTGAGGTCTCCACTTCTGTGTAGACTTCTATTTGAAGGATTAACCTGTTGGCTCTACTCTGGTGATTCCCTCCACCAGTATTCTTTCTGGTGCAGTCCTGTCTTTCGTTGAGTGGGACTGACCTATGCAACCAATAAGCCATTGAGTAAATGGTGGAATGTGACTTCTGAGACCAGGTCATAAAAGACAATATAGCTTCCATCTTGTTCTCTCTTAGGTCACTAGCTCTGTGGGGAGCAGTCACCGTGTGTGAGGACACTTAAGCAGCCCAATGGAGAGATGCAAGAGGTGAGACTCTGAAGGATCAACTAAACAGTCATGTGGACCAACAACCTCCCAGCCCCAGGTAAGCCTCAGATAACTGCAGTTTTGGCCAACATCTGGACAACCGTCTTGTGAGAGACCTCAAGCCAGGATCACTTACCTCAGCAGCTTCTGAGCTCCTGGCCTTTAAAAACTGGGACCAAAACATGCTCATTGTTACCTTCATGTGCTAAACATTGAGATAGTTTCTTTGGCAGCAATAACTAATACAGAGTTTTCATTGAATGACACAGAATCAGACTCAGACACTTAAGATAACAGTCATATATTATCATTTGGCTTATCTTCTTCATATGGATCCATCAGAAAGCTGTTATGAGACTCCTATCTGTCATATAAGAATTAAACCTAGCAATATCTTTTCCTGGGCTTTCTTGGTGGCTCAGTGGTAAAGAATCTGCCTGCCAATGCAGGGGACTGGAAAGAGCCCACACGCCTCAGAGTAGCTGAGCCTGTTCAGTTCAGTTCAGTTCAGTCGCTCAGTTGTGTGTGACTCTTTGCGACCCCATGAATCACAGCACGCCAGGCCTCCCTCCATCACCAACTCCCAGAGTTCACTCAGACTCATGTCCATCGAGTCAGTGATGCCATCCAGCCATCTCATCCTCAGTCATCCCCTTCTCCTCCTGCCCCCAATCCCTCCCAGCATCAGAGTCTTTTCCAATGAGTCAACTCTTCACATGAGGTGGCCAAAATACTGAAGTTTCAGCTTTAGAATCATTCCTTCCAAAGAAATCCCAGGACTGATCTCCTTCAGAATGGGCTGGTTGGATCTCCTTGCAGTCCAAGGGACTCTCAAGAGTCTTCTCCAACATCACAGTTCAAAAGCATCAATACTTCGGCACTCAGCTTTCTTCACAGTCCAACTCTCACATCCACACCACAACTATTGAGCCTGTAGTATAGAGTCATAAGCCGCAACCACTGAAGCCCGCATGCTCTAGAGCCTGTGCTCCGTAACAAAAGAAGCCACCGAATTGAAAAGCCCTTGCATCACAGCTAGAGAGAAGCCCCTTTTCACCACAAGTAGAGAAAAGCACACACAGCAAAGAAGACCCTGCACAGTCAGATAAATACATAACATTACTTAAAAAAGGTTTTTTCCTAGTGATGTTCACATGGGCTAGGGTGGAGTTTGTGGAGCTTTTAGTGTGTGTGCTTACAGCCACAAATAATTTTGATTCATAGTGAAAATAATTCTGGAGCATTATGAAAACTAGACTGTGGTATCAAGACTACTACGTGACAATGGACGCTTAAGCTCTCTGAATTGTAAAATCAGAAGTCCCTTTTAGTTGAAAATTGTATGTATATCAGCTAAACAAAATAAGACCTGGCAATGGTAGTCAGTATTCTTGGAATTTAAAGACGGCTACATGTCAGTGATCCACACAGAAGACAGTGTTTTAAGGGGAGCATGCATGCAATGTTATCCAAAAGGTCTTTGGCACACAGCTGCCCTGACACACTGTGTTAGAACCTCACAGAACATCTGGCCTGACTCCTGAAGAACAGTGACGTAGCAAGTCATCTGTGCAGACAAACGACATTTTAGAGATTACTTATCAACCACCAAAGATTTCATTTTCCATGGCTTGTTTGGAGATAGTGTGGTCTGATGCCTGAAGGAGGAGAATTCAAGCAAGTTCCTGAAAGCCAGTTCCTAGCATTAGCCAGAGCATGACCTCAGCCAGGTTTCTTACCTCTGGGGAAGAACATTTCTGCTGACACCAGAGAAATGAACGGCTGTGACCTTTCGTGACACTGGGTGAGATGTGGGGTGAGAAGCATGGTCACTATGGAAGCTTTGGAGTTTCAGACAAAACAAGTGTCCCTTGTAAGAAACAAACTGAAATTGTGGTATATCGGCAGCTTGAATCCACTTACTGGAAGGATGACAGGGTATATTAGTTTATCACTCTACATGTCATCCTGTGAAAATGGGGCTAGAAAAATAATATACAATTCAGAGAGGTGTTGAAGGATCAGATAAAATCATCCAGCATCTTGTGCTATCTAAATAATGGGATCTGATGTCATAGTTATTATTATTACAATTCTACTTAGGATCCAAGTGCTTTCACTATGAATAATCTCTTTGGAGCTAGGCTTTGGAGAAGTTTAAGCTTGTTTGTTTGTTTGTTTTTCTCCTCACAGAGAGACACTTACGTTTCAATTGAGAGTTACAGAATATTTATAAATTCTATCTCTAAACCAGATCAGAGAGAAGACATGGATTCTTTGGCAACAAGGAAAAGCAGGAAGTTAAAAAGAAATGTATGATTTTAGAAGACTTATTTCATTTGGGCTGATGGATAACTTTTTGTTCCTGAAAGGGGGAGGGTGCTTCATGAGACGGACAGTAATGTCATTATTCATGCTGTAAGCCAGCCCACTTCAACTGCTGGTCTTCACAATGCTTACAAGTGTAATAAAAAAAAGAATACAAAAAAACCACTTGCTTCCTTTTTTTTTTATGAGTATTGACATTCTTGTGCAGTATTAGGAGAGCTAATTTAGCTTCCAGTTCTAAGAATTTTTGAATCTATAGCCAGTAATTATTGGCATTCAGAGGTACAAAAGAGGAAAACAAAGCTTGCAAATTCTAGCACATTCATGTGGGATTGGGAGCTGAATTAGGATCCTCACACCCCATTGAATGATCAGCCCCCCTATTAGAGCCTTATTAAAATGGTAATGATTATATGCCAGCTATAGGCAGGCAGCCGCACCTGTCAAAAACTACCCCGATTATCCTGTTCATTGAACTGTCTGGCTCTTGAATCAGTGTCTCAGGTTTACTTCTCTGTGAAGTTTTTTTTTTCCCCCTCCTGTCTTAATTTTAAAAGATATAAGGACAAACATTTCTTTGGGGTCATGGAATACTCTTGCTGTTTGTTATATCTTTTCCTCATTTTCTGTTTTTGTGTCTGGTGTGGCAATATGATATGGGAGTTATCCTGTTTGGGGTTTAAGGATAGATACAGGAAAAAGAAACAGAAGAAATGTAAAGTCCCATCCAAATAAAAAAACTCATGTTAGCCAAAAGGAAGGCCAATCTATAATGCATCCAAAAGCTGGGATCATTTGATTTTTAATTACAAATACTGTGATCAAGGCAGAGATTTTTTTTTTAACTCATGCATCTCTTGCCAAGCCTAGAGGTCTGTTGTACTTCATGTAAAAACACATAAAAGAATTATGTGTTTCATTTGAAATGACTATGTTTTTCTAGATGAACCATACCATTGAATGTAAAACACTGTTTTCTTACAAGACTAAATTCTGCCCTTACAGGAGGGAAAGTGTCTTTTAAAATACATGCACCCCTCCAAGTTGAAAGGGGATTGGTTCTAGGACCCCCAAAGAAACCAAAATCGGCAGATGCCAAAGTCCCTTATGTAAAATGGCATAGTATTTGCATATATGGAGAAGGAAATGGCAACTCACTCCAGTGTTCTTGCCTGGAAAATCCCAGGATAGAGAAGCCTGGAGGGCTACAGTTCATGGGGTCACAAAGAGTTGGACAAGACTAAAAGACTGAGCACATTTGCATATAACCTATGTACATCTTCTCATATACTTTAAATCATCTCTAGATTATTTACAATACCTAATATAATGTAAATACTATGTAAATAGTTTTTGCCAATTCAAGTTTTGCTTCTGGGAACTTTGGGGAATTTTTAAAAATATTTCCTAGCCTTGGTTGAACCTGAGGAGGAGAGGGATGACTGTATTTCATCTAGTGGTTTGTCATATTCCATAGTATAAGAGAATATCAGTGTAAGGGGGCACTGAAAGGTTGGATGTCATCAATAGTACTGTAACAGATGCTCTGATGGTAACTGATCAGAGCACCTGGGAAGAAGAGTCAAAGTACAAAGAAAAGCAATTTTTGTGGTTTGTTGTTAGAGAATAGCTTTCTCTGATCCCTAGCATTTCTTAAAGGGAACCACAAAGAATCTTCTTTCCTATAATTGTCAGTCTGAGAAGCTTTCTGTTCCCTGTCAGGCACAAGTCTCAGACATTGGAGAACAGGGCAGGAAGAACAAGGATGTTTCCATCATCTACATTTCGGTGGAAAGTGCCCTTGGAGGTATTTCTAAGATCCAGGAAGTTAATAATAGAAAGAATCTTAAATTCCTTTTACACATCATTTTGTTACTTCACAGGAAGAAAAACAGGATTCAAATTTGGGATTCTGTGACTCTATCCAAACTGACAGCATCTTGGGTTCCAAGTCCCTTTGACATTACCACATGAAAAAATTCGCAGCTAGGTCTAAGTTAAAGGAAACCTTAATTACCTTGAGTTGGTAAAGAATCTGCCTGCCAATGCAGGAGATGCAAGAGACGTGGGTTCAAATCCCTAGATCAGGAAGAGTCCCTGGAGGAGGGCATGGCAGCTCACTCCAATACTCTTGCCTGGAAAATTCCATTGACAGAAAACCCTGGTCGGATACAGTCCATGGGGTCGCCAAGAGCCAGACATGATTGAGCGACTTGAGCACACACACACGCTGCTTCTATTACTGTAACAACAAAAGAATACATCTTTTGTAGCAATTCACAATTCATCTGAGACATTCTTCCTCAGAATGCTATTTATTGAATGACTTCAGTGCAATTACTGAAGTCCCCTTACCTGAAGTCTCTTACCTCCCCTCCACCACCCAATCTATCCTGCCCCCATCCAGCCAGTACTGATTCACCATCACGTAGTCAGTGAAACTAATTCTCAAGCTCTTATTGCCAAGGTTAAAAAAGGTTACATTAAAAAAATTCAAAAAATTTTTCAAAGATAATATATATTTTTAAAATTAAAAAAAAGAGAAAAAAAGGTTGTATCATGGGATAACTCAGTATTGAAATAATTGATAACTATTCAGTCAAGATTATTTTCAGTGTCTGAGTCCTGAATTCCTTTTCACAGTCTTTAAGCCCCTTGTCCTTGCTATAGCATGAATAACTCTTGCCCCTCTGTCCAGGAATATTCAGCCTGACACTTTGGTAATTCAGTATCCTGGGTCTCCTTCCTACTTCCCTTCTCTTTTCTTTCCACATTTTTCTTCTTAGCAATTCATTTTTTCCAATGATTCCTAGTAATCACTTCTAAAAAAAGACAATCTTAGCTTTCAACCTTGAGCAGAGACTCCTGCAGTCATTCATTTCCAACACTTGGTTTCCTATTTCCCCAAGGACATCTCCAGTGTCTCCAACTCAGCTTGACCACATCTCAGTCCACTGTTGTTAAACCTGTTTCCATTTCTTTAGCATCCTCTTCATCTAATGAGTCACCCAGGCCTAGAGATTCAAGTTCAACAGTGTCTCACAGCAGAATAGTATTTGGATAAATTAGACAGTGTGTTCCCCCTCCCTCTTCCCCTGCTGCCTCCTTTTACACTCCATGCTTTTACACACACATTTTGTCTTACAAAGATCACCATTAACAAAGCAGTAAAGGTTATCACAGAAGAAAATAACCTTGGGTCTCTGGGTTCAAAAATCAAACCTCCGAAAGAACTCTGTGTATAAATTCTGCAGCTGGAGAAACTTGTGGTCAGTTTCAGCTCCCCTATCTACACCCAGAAGGTAAGGATATCTTGAGTTGAAGGCAAAAATGAGAGGACTAGAGGAAGTGTGAATAAGGAGCGAAGTTTGTGGATGCCAGGACAAGGAGACCAAGACTGATTGCTTTTAAGGCTTGCACAGCCTCCATCCACAAGGATATCATTCTTAGTGATATCTTTGTGGATATCACTTGTGGATACCCATTGTGGATACTTCACAACAGTGAGCAATATACATGGATATGCCGAGTAGCTCTATTAATGGTCCTTCATGATGGCATCTGGTACTCACCTTGGTAGGGTAATCAGTAGAAATGACTTAGGACATCTAACTTCTAAATGACTTACCATGACTTACCAACTTACCATGTGTGGCAACCTCCTGTCATTAACTTCGTAAACCTTTCCCCTCCTACCCATCTCTTGAGATGGAAAATGGCCTCTTCTCTGCATATTTGAGAGGGCGTCGTAATGTGAAAGGAAAATCCCTCCAACAACATGAGAAAGAACTCCTCAAGGTCTTCCTCCTAGTCAAGGCAATGGTGGGAGAAACAGCCAACCCTACAATCTCTTAGATCTGTGACCTTGTCTCTACTTTCCTCGCCATTAGCCTATTTGAGGTCTTTATTACTTTGTTACATATGCCATTTGTTATTGGTTTCTCATCCCTCCCATCTGTCTCTCATGTTGTGTTCCTTCAAGTTAGCTCCCTGTGGAAATACCACGAGTCATTCTCTATTTCATATTACACCAGTTCAAACTCTGCTCAGGGTTTCTCCATATAGGTATCAAAACCAGTCTTACCTCCTTAAAGGGAATTATCCATCCTTAGCTCAGTTTTAATTCATAGACCACACTTTACACTTTATGTCTGCAGAATTAAGTCCCATCAAACTAGTAGAGACTCAGTTCATTCACAAGTTCTTTTCTCTGACACTCTACTTATGTATCAAATGCTAGAAGTCACCTCTTCCTTCTCTGATTTCCACAGCACTGTATAGGCACCTGTTTTCTGGTTCTTTTATCTTTACATATTTTGTGTGTGCATTCATGCTAAATTGATTCAGTCGTGTCTGACTCTTAGTGAGCCCATGGACTATAGCCCACCAGGCTCCTCTGTCCATGGGATTCTCCTGGCAAGAATACTGGAGTGGGTTATCATTTCCTTCTCCAGGGGGCCTTCCTGACTGAGAGATAGAACCCAGGTCTCCTGCATTGTAGGCAAACTCTTTACTGTCTGAGCCACCAGGTGAGCATATGTAAATCTTATTTACCCTCCTAAACTGTATATCTCTTGAGGGCAGGAACAAAATATGAATCATCTCTGAGTCATCTGGAAGCCTAAACCTTGCCTGTTACATAAAATTCAAGACCCATATTTTTTAGAGATATTAATATTTTATTAAATATTTGTTGTTTCTGTTAGGTACCCTGCTGGATTGGGCTGTTGTTGATGTATTCTGAAGCAACTTCCTAGTAAAATTGCTTAATGTCTGAGCTAAGTAATATTGAGTGCAAAAAGTGAAAAAGATAGAAATGCTCAAGATCAAGCATCAAAGTTAATTTTATTATTTTATGGACTGAGTGATAGTAATGTTTTAAAATATTTTAAGTTGTAGCATTTCATTTTGGCCTCATGCACCAAATCTTTGTGTCGCCTTAACTTCATTCTTTCATTCTTTGACATTCTACAATCCACCAGAGCATTTCTTAGTTTCCATTGTATATAGGATAAGCTACAAGGATATATTGTACAACACAGGGAATATAGCTGATATAATAATTATAAATAGAGTATAACCTTTAAAATTGTGTTGTACACCTATAACTTATATAACATTTTGTACAACAACTATCAGTTCAGTTCAATTGCTCAGTGGTGTCTGACTCTTTTCAACCCCATGGACTGCAGCACACCAGGCCTCCCTGACCATCACCAATTCCCAGAGTTTACTCAAATTCATGTCCATTGAGTCAGTGATGCTATCCAACCATCTCATCCTTTGTCGTCCCCTTCTCCTCCCTCCTTCAAGCTTTCCCAGCACCAGGGTCTTTTCAAATGAGTCAGTTCTTCGCATCAGGTGACCAGAGTATTGGAGTTTCAGCTTCAGCATCAGTCCTTCTAATGAATATTCAGGACTGATTTCCTTTAGGATGAACTGGTTGGATCTCCTGGCAGTCCAAGGGACTCTCAAGAGTCTTCTCCAACACCACAGTTCAAAAGCATCAATTCTTCGGCACTCAGCTTTCTTTATAGTCCAACTCTCACATCCATACATGACTACTGGAAAAACCATAGCTTTGACTAGATGGACCTTATTGGCAAAGTAATGTCTCTGCTTTTTAATATGTTGTCTAAGTTGGTCATAACTTTCCTTCCAAGGAGTAAGCATCTTTTAATTTCATGGCTGAAGTCACCATCTGCTGCATTTTGGAGCCCAAAAAGATAATGTCTGTCACTGTTTCCATTGATTCCCCATCTATTTGCCATGAAGTGATGGGACCAGATGCCATGATCTTAATTTTCTGAATGTTGAGCTTTAAGCCAATTTTTTTCACTCTCCTCTTTCACTTTCATCAAGAGGCTCTTTAGTTCTTCGCTTTCTGCCATAAGGGTGGTGTCATCTGCATATCTGAGGTTATTGATATTTCTCCCGGCAATCTTGATTCCAGCTTGTGCTTCTTCCAGCCCAGCATTTCCCATGATGTACTCTGCATATAAGTTAAATAAATAGGATGACAATATACAGCCTTGCCATACTCCTTTCCCAATTTGGAACCAGTCTATTGTTCCATATCCAGTTCTAACTGTTGCTTCCTGATCTATGTACAGATTTCTCAAGAGGCAGCTAAGGAGGTCTGGTATTTCCATCTCTTTTAAGAATTTTCCACAGATTGTTGTGATCTACACAGTCAAAGGCTTTGGCATAGTCAATAAACCAGAAGTAGATGTTTTTCTGGAATTCTCTTGCTTTTTTGATGATCTAATGGATTTTGGCAATTTGATTTCTGGTTCCTCTGCCTTTTCGAAATGCAGCTTGAACATGTGGAAGTTCATGGTTCATGGACTGCTGAAGCCTTGCTTGGAGGATTTGAGCATTACTTTGCTAGCATGTGAGATGAGTGCAATTTTGCAGTAGTTTAAGCATTCTTTGGCATTACTTTTCTTTGGGATTGGAATGAAAACTGACCTTTTCCAGTCCTGTGGCCACTGCTGAGTTTTTCAAATTTGCTGGCATATTGAGTGTAGCACTTTCACAGCATCACCTTTTAGGATTTTGAACTAGTTTAACTGGAATTTCATCAGCTCCACTAGCTTTGTTGGTATTGATGCTTGAGGCCCACTTGACTTTGCATTTCCAGGATGTCTGGCTCTAGGTGAATGATCACACCATCATCATTATCTGGGTCATGAAGATCCTTTTTCTCTAGTTTTTATCTGTATTTTTGCCACCTCTTCTTAATATCTTCTGCTTCTGTTAAGTTCATACTGTTTCTGTCCTTTATTGTGCTCATCTTTGCGTGAAATGCTCCCTTGGTATCTCTAATTTTCTTGAAGAGATCTCTAGTCTTTCCCATTCTGTCCTTTTCCTCTATTTCTTTACACCGATCACTGAGGAAGGCTTTCTTATCTCTTCTTACTATTCTTTGAAACTCTGCATTCAAATGGGTATATATGTCCTTTTCTCCTTTGCCTTTCACTTTTCTTCTTTTCACATCTATTTGTGAGGCCTCCTCAGACAACCATTTTGCCTTTTTGCATTTCTTTTTCTTGGGGATGGTCTTGATCCCTGCTTCCTGTAGAATGTCATGAACCTCCATCCATAGTTCCTTAGGCACCTCTGTCTATTAGATCTAATCCCTTGAATCTATTTCTCACTTCCACTGTATAATCATAAGGGATTTGATTTAGGTCATACCTGAATGGTTTAATGGTTTTCCCTACTTTCTTCAATTTAAGTCTGAATTTGGCAATAAGGAGTTCATGATCTGAGCCACAGTCAGCTCCCAGTCTTCTTTTTGCTGACTATATAGATCTTCTCCATCTTTGGCTGCAAAGAATATAATCAATCTGATTTCGGTGTTGACCATCTGGTGATGTCCATGTGTAGAGCCTTCTCTTGTGTTGTTGGAAGAGGGTGTTTGCTATGACAGTGTGTTCTCTTGGCCAAACTCTATTAGCCTTTGCCCTGCTTCATTCTGTACTCCAAGGCCAAATTTGCCTGTTACTCCAGGTGTTTCTTGACTTCCTACTTTTGCATTCCAGTCCCCTATAATGAAAAGGACATCTTTTTTGGATGTTAGTTCTAGAAGGTCTTATAGGTCTTCATAGAACCATTCAACTTCAGCTTCTTCAGCATTACTGGTTGGAGCATAGACTTGGATTACTGTGATATTGAATGGTTTGCCTTGGAAACAAACAGAGATCATTCTGTTGCTTTTGAGACTGCATCCAAGTACTGCATTTCAAACTCTTGTTGACTATGATGGCCATTCAATTTATTCTAAGGGATTCTTGCCCACAGTAGTAGATACAATGGTCATCTGAGTTAAATTCACCCATTCCAGTCCATTTTAGTTTGCTGATTCCTAAAATGTCGATGTTCACTCTTGCCATCTCCTGTTTGACCACTGCCAATTTACCTTGATTCATGGGCCTAACATTCCAGGTTCCTATGCAATATTGCTCTTTACAGTATTGGACCTTGCTTCCATCACCAGTCACATCCACAACTGGGTGTTGTTTTTGCTTTGGCTCCATCTCTTCATTCTTTATTTCTGGAGTTATTTCTCCACTGCTCTCCAGTAGCATACTGGTCACCTACCAACTTGGGGAGTTTATCTTTCAGTGTCCCATCTTTTTGCCTTTTCATAATGTTCTTGGGGTTCTGAAGGCAAGAATACTGAAGTGGTTTGCCATTCCCTTCTCCAGTGGACCTCATTTAGTCAGAACTCTCCACCATGACCCATCCGTCTTGGTTGGCCCTATACGGCATGGCTCATAGTTTCACTGAGTCAGACAAGGCTGTGGTCCATGTGATTAGATTGGTTAGTTTTCTGTGATTGTGGTTTTCACTCTCTCTACCTGCTGATGGAGGGGGAAACTGGGACTTTTTCTGCTGGGCAGGGCCATGCTCAGTAATGTTTAATCCAATTTTCTGTTGATGGGTGGGGATGTGTTCCCTCCCTGTTATTTACCTGGGGCCAAACTATGGTGGAGGTAATGAAGATAATGGCGACTTCCTTCAAAAGGTCCATGCAGACACCACTACACTCAGTCCCTGCAACCGTCCAGCAGGCCACTGCTAACCCATGCCTCTGCTGGAGACTCCCGGACACTCACAGTCAAGGCTGGGTCAGTTTCTTGTGGGGTCACTGCTCCTTTCTCCTGGGCCCTGGTGCACACAAGGTTCTATTTGTGCCCTCTGAGAGTCTGTATCCCCAGTCCTGTGTAAGTTCTGGTGGCTCTATGGTGGGGTTAATGGCGACCTCCTTCAAGAGGGCTTATGCCATACCCAGCCCTGCTGCACCCAGAGCCCCTGCCCCTGTAGCAGTCCACTACTGACCCGTACCTCAGTAGGAGACACTCAAACACAGTTCTGTCTCAGTCTCTGTGGGGTCTCTGGGTCCTTGTGTGCACAAGGTTTCTTGGATCCCTCTGAACGTCACTGGCGGGTATGGGGTTTCATTCTAAATGCAATTTCGAGGAATATACTACCTAGAGAAATAAAAGACCTAAAGAAATAAAACACTGATGAAAGAAATCAGTTCAGTTCAGTTCAGTTCAGTCGCTCAGTCGTGTCCAACTCTTTGTGACCCCATGAATCGCAGCACGCCAGGCCTCCCTGTCCATCACCAATTCCCGGAGTTCACTCAGACTCACATCCATAGAGTCAGTGATGCCATCCAGCCATCTCATCCTCAGTCATCCCCTTCTCCTCCTGCCCCCAATCTCTCCCAGCATCAGAGTCTTTTCCAATGAGACAACTCTTCTATGAGGTGGCCAAAGTACTGGAGTTTCAACTTCAGCATCATTCCCTCCAAAGAAATCCCAGGGCTGATCTCCTTCAGAATGGACTGGTTGGATCTCCTGGCAGTCCAAGGGACTCTCAAGAGTCTTCTCCAACACCACAGTTCAAAAGCATCAATTCTTCAGCACTCAGCTTTCTTCACAGTCCAACTCTCACATCCATACATGACTAGTGGAAAAACCACAGCCTTAACTAGATGGACCTTTGTTGGCAAAGTAATGTCTCTGCTTTTCATTATGCTATCTAGGTTGGTCATAACTTTTCTTCCAAGGAGTAAGCGTCTTTTAATTTCATGGCTGCAGTCACCATCTGCAGTGATTTTGGAGCCCCCAAAAATAAAGTCTGACACTGTTTCCACTGTTTCCCCATCTATTTCCCATGAAGTGATGGGACCAGATGCCATGATCTTCATTTTCTGAATGTTGAGCTTTAAGCCAACTTTTTCACTCTCCTCTTTCACTTTCATCAAGAGGCTTTTTAGTTCCTCGTCACTTTCTGCCATAAGGGTGGTGTCATCTGCATGTCTGAGGTTATTAATATTTCTCCCAGCAATCTTGATTCCAGCTTGTGCATCTTCCAGCCCAGTGTTTCTCATGATGTACTCTGTATAAAAGTTCAATAGGCAGGGTGACAATATACAGCCTTGACATACTCCTTTTCCTATTTGGAACCAGTCTATTGTTCCATGTCCAGTTCTAACTGTTGCTTCCTGACATGCATATAGGTTTCTCAAGAGGCAGGTCAGATGGTCTGGTATTCCCATCTCTTTCAGAATTTTCCACAGTTTATTGTGATCCACACAGTCCAAGGCTTTGGCATAGTCAATAAAGCAGAAATAGATGTTTTTCTGGAACTCTCTTGCTTTTTCCACGATCCAGTGGATGTTGGCAATTTGATCTCTGGTTCCTCTGCCTTTTCTAAAACCAGCTTGAACATCAGGAAGTTCACTTTTCATGTATTGCTGAACCCTGGCTTGGAGAATTTTGAGCATTACTTTGAGTGCAATTGTGCGGTAGTTTGAGCATTCTTTTGCATTGCCTTTCTTTGGGATTGGAATGAAAACTGACCTTTTCCAGTTCTGTGGCCACTGCTGAGTTTTCCAAATTTGCTGGCATATTGAGTGCAGCACTTTCACAGCATCATCTTTCAGGATTTGAAATAGCTCAACTGGAATTCCACTACCTCCACTATCTTTGTTCGTAGTGATGCTTTCTAAGGTCCACTTGACTTCACATTCCAGGATCTGGCTCTAGGTGCATGATCACACCATCGTGATTATCTTGGTCGTGAAGCTCTTTTTTGTACAGTTCTTCCGTGTATTCTTGCCACCTCTTCTTAATATCTTCTGCTTCTGTTAGGTCCATACCATTTCTGTCCTTTATCGAGCCCATCTTTGCGTGAAATGTTCCCTTGGTATCTCTAATTTTCTTGAAGAGATCTCTAGTCTTTCCCATTCTCTTGTTTTCTTCTATTTCTTTACACTGATCACTGAGGAAGGCTTTCTTATCTCTTCTTGCTATTCTTTGGAACTCTGCATTCAGATGCTTATATCTTTCCTTTTCTCCTTTGCTTTTCACTTCTCTTCTTTTCACAGCTATTTGTAAGGCCTCCTCAGAAAACCATTTTGCCTTTTTGCATTTCTTTTCCATGGTGATGGTCTTGATCCCTGTCTCCTGTACAGTGTCACGAACCTCATTCCATAGTTCACCAGGCACTCTATCTATCAGATCTCGGCCCTTAAATCTATTTCTCACTTCCACTGTGTAATCATAAGGGATTTGATTTAGGTCATACCTGAATGGTCTAGTGGTTTTCCCTACTTTCTTCAATTTAAGTCTGAATTTGGCAATAAGGTGTTCATGATCCGAGCCACAGTCAGTTCCTGGTCTTTTTGTTGTTGTTGTTGACCATTTAGAGCTTCTCCATCTTTGGCTGCAAAGAATACAATCATTATGATTTTGGTGTTGACCATCTGGTGATGTCCATGTGTAGAGCCTTCTCTTGTGTTGTTGGAAGAGGGTGTTTGCTATGACCAGTGCATTTTCTTGGCAAAACTCTATTAGCCTTTGCCCTGTTTCATTCCGTACTCCAAGGGCAAATTTGCCTGTTACTCCAGGTGTTTCTTGACTTCCTATTTTTGCCTTCCAGTCCCCTATAATGAAAAGGACATCTTTTTTTGGTGTTAGTTCTAGAAGGTCTTGTAAGTTGTCATAGAACCGTTCCACTTCAGCTTCTTCAGCGTTACTGGTTGGGGCATAGACTTGGATTACTGTGATTTTGAATGGTTTGCCTTGGAAACGAATAGAGATCATTCTGTTGTTTTTGAGATTGCATCCAAGTACTGCATTTCGGACTCTTCTTTTGACCATGATGGCTACTCCAGTTCTTCTAAGGTATTCCTGCCCACAGTAGTAGATATAATGGTCATCTGAGTTAAATTCACCTGTTACAGTCCATTTTAGTTCACTGATTCCTAGAATGTCGATGTTCACTCTTGCCATCTCTTATTTGACCACTTCCAATTTGCCTTGATTTATGGACCTGACATTCATGGACCTGAGATGGAACTGAAAGAAATCAAAGAGGACACAAATAGATGGAGAAATATACCATGTTCTTTGATTGGAAGAATCAATTTAGTGAAAATGAGTATACTACCCAAAGCAATCTATAGATTCAATGCAATCCCTATCAAGCTACCAATGGTATTTTTCACAGAACTAGAAAAAATAATTTCACAATTTGTATGGAAATACAAAAAACCTCGAATAGCCAAAACCATCTTGAGAAAGAAGAATGGAACTGGAGGAATCAACCTGCCTGACTTCAGGCTATACTACAAAGCTGCTGCTGCTGCTGCTAAGTCACTTTAGTTGCATCCGACTCTGTGTGACCCCATAGACGGCAGCCCACCAGGCTCCCCCATCCCTGGGATTCTCCAGGCAATAACACTGGTGTTGGTTGCCATTTCCTTCTCCAATGCATGAAAGTGAAAAGTGAAAGGGAAGTTGCTCAGTTGTGTCTGACTCTTCATGACCCCATGGACTACAGCCCACCAGGCTCCTCCATCCATGGGATTCTCCAGGTAAGAGTACTGGAATGGGGTGCCATCACCTTCTCTGTACTACAAAGCTACTGTCATCAAGACAGTATGGTACTGGCACAAAGACAGAAATATAGATCAATGGAACAAAATAGAAAGCCCTGAGATAAATCCACACACCTATCAACACCTTATTTGTAAGGCCTCCCCAGACAGCCATTTTGCTTTTTTGCATTTCTTGTCCATGGAGATGGTCTTGATCCCTGTCTCCTGTACAATGTCACGAACCTCATTCCATAGTTCATCAGGCACTCTATCTATCAGATCTAGGCCCTTAAATCTATTTCTCACTTCCACTGTATAATCATAAGGGATTTGATTTAGGTCATACCTGAATGGTCTAGTGGTTTTCCCTACTTTCTTCAATTTAAGTCTGAATTTGGCAATAAGGAGTTCATGATATGAGCCACAGTCAGCTCCTGGTCTTGTTTTTGTTGACTGTATAGAGCTTCACCATCTTTGGCTGCATAGAATATAATCAATCTGATTTTGGTGTTGATCATCTGGTGATGTCCATGTGTAGAGTCTTCCCTTGTGTTGTTGGAAGAGGGTGTTTGCTATGACCAGTGCATTTTCTGCTGTGAAAAGAAGAGAGGTGAAAAGCAAAGGAGAAAAGGAAAGATATAAGCATCTGAATGCAAACTAGTACAGCCACTATGGAGAACAGTGTGGAGATTCCTTAAAAATCTCAAAATAGAACTGCCATATGACCCAGAAATCCGACTGCTGGGCATACACACCGAGGAAACCAGAATTGAAAGAGACACGTGTACCCCAATGTTCATCACAGCACTGTTTATAATAGCCAGGACATGGAAGCAACTTAGAAGTCCATCAGCAGACGAATGGATAAGAAAGCAGTGGTACATATACACAATGGAATATTACTCAGCCATTAAAAAGAATACATTTGAATCAGTTCTAATGAGGTGGATGAAACTGGAGCCTATTATACAGAGTGAAGTAATCCAGAAAGAAAAACACCAATACGGTATACTAACACATATATATGGAATTTAGAAAGACGGTAACGATAACCCTGTATGCGAGAGAGCAAAAGAGACACAGATGTATAGAAGTCTTTTGGACTCTGTGGGAGAAGGCAAGGGTGGGATGATTTAGGAGAATAGCATTGAAACATGTATGTTGTCATATGTAAAACAGATCGCCAGTCCAGGTTCGATGCATGAGACAAGGTGCTCAGGGCTGGTGCACTGGGATGACCCAGGGGGATGGAATGGGGAGGGAGGTGGGAGGGGGGTTTAGGATGGGGAACACATATACACCCATGGCTGATTCATGTCAATGCATGGCAAAACCACTACAATATTATAAAGTAATTAGCCTCCAATTAAAATAAATAACTTTAAAAATAAATAAATAAATAAATGCTATTTTGCCCCTCCTACCATCTTGCTGGGGCTTCTCCTTTGCCCTTGGAAATGGGCTGTATCCTCAAAGTTGCTACAGCACCGCACAGCTGCTGCTCCAGCGCCTACCATCTTGCTGGGGCTTCTCTGCCCTTGGACATGGAGTATCTCCTCACAGTCACTCCAACTCCGCACAACCATACTTCAGTTTAAAAAGATAATCCAGCATACAAATTTAGGGAATATGATAAATCTTCTGGTTTGATAAATTTGGTCTTTATTTCATTTTAAAATATGTGTATTAGTCAAGCAATAAAGTGTTTGCTAGTCAAAAAAAAGGACTCTGTAGAGTCTTAGACTGTTTGGTCTAGTGGTTCCTGACTTGAGGGTCATCACTGAGCTCTTTTCATAATTTTAAGAAATTCTAGTGAAAATTAAGCATTTGTCTATGATGAAATTGCCTAGTTCTATGGTTCCTCAACTGTATATTAAGGACTACAGGAGTGAGGGGGGCCTGAGGGGGGCCTGAGGGGGCCTCAGTGAACTCACAGATAATCCTGAAGAAATTTCTATATTTCTGGAAAACATAAGTACAGACATCAGGGAAATTTTTAGCTCAAGACAGTCCACAATTTCAACATTAAATTGTGCATTGAACTTTATTTTTATAACATCCTATGTGTGAAAGTAAGCTTTCTGTAAGTGCTCAATAAAAAAGCAAGTGAGTGTCATGTGAAAATCAATGTGGAACAAGAAAGAATTTATCATTATCTATTAAAAATCTGTTTACAGATCTGATTTCAAGATTTGCTAAGGGGTCCTGTGCTCTACAGGCACATACACCTATAACTGTGGTTTTATAAGAATGAAATAAAAATATTTTAAAAGTTTATGTGTATTTTTCTTCAAATGGCTACTAAGTGGACCTAAACACCCACTAAATTTTTTGGATCTAATTTCTTAATAAACAGAATGGCTAGATAATTTTTTTGGCCTTGGAGGATCATGAAAAAAAAAAAAAATTGGGCCCTGAGAGTGCCATGAATTGAGAATGTCTGATCATGTTTGGCTTTTGCACACAAAATATTATTTATTGATTTCAGCCACAATCCTCAAATCAGTGCAACTTTGTGGTGTCATGTTTATGAAAAGGTTCAATTGGCAATACTATGGATGCTTCTAATAGAAAATAAATCATTAATGAATAAAAAGTTAATCATTAATAAATGTTCTTTCTTAGACCAAGCCTTTCCAAATGTAAGGAACTGGAGGAAAAGATATTTAGAGGGTCCTTGGTGGGAGGTGGACAGGAAACCCAGACCTTTGTCCAAGGGCTTGTTTCAACACAAGAGGAAACTAAGACCTGTCACAATTGAGTGACCTGAGCACAGTCACCCGGCTTGTTAAGGAAGGACCAGGGTCACCATCTAGTTTCTTGTCCCTTTTCCAATATGCTTCATTCACCAGGCTTCCTCCCTAAGACGATATGGAGTTTAGGGAGGGAGTTTTATCTTTTATTTAAATTTAGTTCTATTTTAATATATTTTTAAAAGTGTTTATTGAATTTGTTATAATATTGCTTCTGTTTATGTTTTGGGTTTTTGGCCGTGAGACATGTAGCTCCCCTACCAGAGATTGAACTTGCACCTCCCCCATTGGAAGGTGAAGTTTTAACTCCTGGACCTCCAAGAAAGTCCCCAGGGAGGGATTTTTTGAATACATTGAAGGTTTGGTAGGTAACTGATCACTCTACCTGTACTCTGGTGAAGCAACTTCCCTCTTCATGCTAGGTGTTTTGGGCCTGGGATAATTCCTAGAGCATATTTTAAAAATGCACACTAAATTGAATTACATAGTAACCATGAAACCTATAGATCATATTTCTTAATTTCAGAATATATTCATGATAACCAGTGGAACAAGGAAGTTAGAAAAACCACTTAGTTTACAGAGGAGAGAATCAGTACTGGTTAATATGTCCACATTAAAAAATTGCGTGTTGAAGTGTGTTTGGTGATGGCTTTATTTTGCAGCATTTCTTGTGAAATGCTAGAGAGGCTAAAGCCCTAGAGAGCTATGTACATCCATTAAAGCCAAAGCCTTCATCATTTTTTGTGTAGCTCATGTGTTAAGATTTGAGGATAAGAATATTTTGAATGTCATCCTAGATAAGAGAAACACTAGTCTTACATATCAAATCCAAGTCAGTGATCTGATGCTCTGAGTTAGTATCTGTAAGTCCCCTGAGCAGTAGGTTCAAAAACAAGAAATGAGAAAATGCAGAAAAATTGCTGCTTCTTGAACATTTTGTGCTCCACAGATGGTCCCCTGGCCAACATAATTTTCTCTTTCTTCTTGATGATATGACTGGAAAATGTCTCAACCAAATTAAGCTAATGGAGGTCAGTGTGTGGTATGTGGCATTAATTTGAAGAACAAGGAGATAGATGGAGGGAAGACAAGGTAATGATTTGTGACAGGGGCCCCCAAATTTGATTTCAACAATTCAATTACCCTTTTTAAAGTCCCCTGAAGTAATGTGCTGCAAAACCCTTCCTTCCCTACCCATGCAGATGGGACAAAAAAACTCCTCTTAATCACAATCTATATTACTTCCTCTGAGACATGCTATGGGGATTGTAAGACAGAAACAAAATGAACCTGTTATTTTAAAATAGAGGTGATCAGGTGGCAAAAAGCTGTTCTTACATGGCTGTAAGTACAGGAGATGGCAGGTCACGTGCAGAAAGGCCTTCCTGTGACTTCCTGCTGGGAACACTGGACCAATATTGCTAATGTAGTTCTTGGTACTAGATTCTCTCTGATGGCTCATTGGGTAAAATGTCCACTTGCAATGTAGTGGACACAGGAGGCATGGGTTTGATCTCTGGGTCAGGAAGATCCCCTGGAGAAGGAAATGGCAACCAACTCCAGTATTCTTGCCTCAAAAATCCCAAGGACAGAGGAGCCTGGTGGGTTATAGTCCATGGGGTCGCAAAGAGTTGGGTACAACTGAGCACATAAGCACATGGACATGGACTTCTGGCACTGCAAGAGACTTGAGGACATTTCCCTCTGTGACAGTCCAAAGATGCAAGACAAGTTTAAACTTCAGCCCTGGCTTCCTAATGGAGAATCAGTGGAGACATATACTCTTCTGAAGGACACAAGTCCTACATTATGCTGTGAGATAAGTCAGACAGAGAAAGACAAATACTGTAGGACATCATTTACATGTAGAGTCTAAAAAGTACAACAAACTGGTGAATATAATGGAAAAGAAGGAGACCAAGGTACTAAGAACAAACTAGTGGTTACCAGTAGGGAGAGGGAAGTGGGGAAAGGCCACTGCAGTGGTGGGAGATTAAGAGTTACAAATTATTAGGTATGAAATAAGCTGCAAGGATATATTTTTAACGTGGGGAATATAGACAATATTTTATAATAATCATAAATGGAGAATAATCTTTAAAACTTGTGAATTGCTATAGTGTACACCTGTAGCTTTTGTAACATTCTAAATTAACTATGCGTCAATTAAAATTCTTTTGTAATTAAAAATTCTTTTTTAATTTAAAATTAAAAAGAAATAGAAAAAGGCTTGAATCCTGGTTCCATGACCTTCTAACTCCCTAACCTTGGCAGACTGGTTAACTTACCTAAACCTCAATTTTTCATGTACAAAAAATAGGGATAATAGTTAAGATTTATTACATAGGATCCTTAGAAGGAATAAGTGGGATAATTTATATAAAGCATTTGTAACCAAACTGCACTTATAAAGGTCAGAGTTAATCTACTATGGATACCAGAAAAAAAAATTTTTAAAGGAAAGCACAATGAGTTCATATATATATATATTTTTTATTTTATTAAGTGTAAAAGCACTTCAAAGTCTGAGTTTTTAGTCACCATTTGGGCACTTCTTTTCAGAACTAACATATGTCATTGCTCACCTTAAAAAGGAGCAAGGGTCATATGCTTAACCTTGGCATTATGTGTCTTTACCCACAGAAGTAAAACCCACTTGTGAATCAATGCTCTTTTAAAAGTGCCAAAGGAGAAAAGCACCACAAAGAAAACCAGAGTGGCCCATTAGAAAAGAGGAGTCCCTTCTCTTTTAATATGTCTTCAGTATCTGAAGCAGAATATCCACAGAGGGATTTCAGAATATTTTAGGGACACACAGCCTTTGCAAAGGGCTGCAGCTACAATAACACACAGAAGGACTGCAAAACCATCATGCTATCCTACATATTCATGGAATTAATAGAAGCGGCTGGGAGGATTTGAATGAGCAAAGACTAGCTACTAGTCTGTGACTGGCATAGAATATGGGCTCAATTATTGGAAACTATGGTGATGGTGAGGACAACAACAGATAACTGTAAGGAGGAACCACATCATAGGAAGGCACTAAAAAATTTGGGGACATACTGAGTTTCAGATTATGGATATTCAAAAACTTGCTCCTCTTACTCCAAGTATTTCAATCAGGAGGTGATATTTACCTAACTATGCATCCCAAAGTCCCAGACTTGCAGTGTGAAATAGAGGTAATGCTCCAAAATAGTTAACAGCCTGATCACTTTCTGTAGTACCTCTAGGTTGAAAATACAAAGGCATATGTGCAACTGTTGACAGTGACATTGACTACTTCAACAAATTATCATTGAGCATCTACTCTTCTACATGTACTAAGTCACCTAAAATAAGCAAGAACTAGAAACAGCTTTCTAGCAATTGTCAGTCTAGCAAGGGATTCAGACACGGAAACTAACAATTCAGAAATCTAATAGGGTCTGGATTAAAAAATAAGTAAATATAGAACCATATACAGAAGCTGGACACAGAAGGCATACAGTGGCCAGCCCTGAAGCTTAGACAGTGAGCTGAGGGGATCCTTATCACTTTGACTGTTGCCTACTTTGTCAAGTATAGACTTAATTACAATAGACACTTTTTTGGGACAGCTCTGAAAGAATAAAGAATTACATCCAAGGACAGGAAATTTTATTCTTTGAGTTAAAATAGAAAGCATTTTTTGAGGAGTAAAGTAAGACTTTTTGATTAACAGGTATACAATACTATATATAGAATAAACAACAAAGACTTACTGTATCTTGTATTCAATATCTTGTAACAACCTATAATGAAAAAGAATCTGGAAAAAACAAAGTGATATCTGTATCACTTTGCTGTACACTTGAAATTAACACAACATGGTAAATAAACTACACTTCAATGATAAGTTTTAAAAAATCATGTTTCCAATGTATGAGAGGCTATATTTGGAGGATCATTTTTGTTTTAGAGCATTTGTATTTCAGGCAAATATGACCACCTGGTTATCAGAACATTGCACAAACAAAAGTATCACCTTATCTTTCTAAAAACCTAATAATATGTGTTAGAAAGTTTGCATGACATTTTATAGACAATTTTCATTTCTATATACTGGGCAAATGGATCAAGTTATTTCTGAGTAAAAGGATATATATTCTTTGCATAGATAAATCTACCTATTGGATGCAATATCCCCCTTGATCAGAGTTCACTTTCTTTTCCAGATGAGAGAATATCCAAATCTTGCCACACCTATAATTTTCCTTTTATGTTCTTAGAACCTTCTGAGACCAACTCTGTAAATTACATTGTCATTTTGGTGGTCTCTCAGGTAAGGAAATCCAACCTTATACATCTGTACTGTTTGGACCCCCAAGGCAGGGCGCCACAAGCCTCATGTCCTACCTCTGGACCCACACATGCCAGGCCCACGGATGAGCCCACACTTTGGTGGGCAGTCTTGCCCGCGGAATCGGTGAGCTGATGATGAATGGCTGTGAAGGCTTTGTGATTGCTCAGGCTCCTTTGTGGGACCGGACAATGAAGGAGGACACAAGTCTGGCTCAGGAGAGCAACGGATAAAACTGCTGGGCAGGATGGCGGGCTCCTGCCGACACAACCACTTGTTGACATTGAAAGGATTTCACAACAAGTGAGCAGAAACAGAAACGATTCTGTTTGTCAGGGCTATTAGTTGCAACGTGTGGCACTGGAGCGGTCACTCCCGATGTGTTTCCTCCCCTAATGAGCTCTGAATGCCCATTAAACTGGGCTGCTATAGGCCCAGAGCCATCCGGACAATGGCATGCATGAATGCCTTCCCCTTTTGCTATTGGCTGGCCCAAGGAAGAAACAACTGGTATCACTCAGATTTAAGCAGAGTTGACAGTACAGTTAAATGATCATTAATTAGAAGTTGTGGGCAGATAAAGACTCAGAGCCATTTCTAATGACAAGATAGGTTAGCGTGACTCACTTGGAAGCATAACCCTGTCTGGTCCTGCCCTATTTCTCGGACTATGTGGAGGGTGTCCGTGGGATTTTAGACAAGGTGATATATATCTGTATAAAAACATGTTGCAAAGGACAAACATAAAGCTTCATAAGATATAGGAAGTTTTAAAATAATGAGTAACACCTCACAGAGTGGTGAGGACCGAACTCAGTTGTACACGTGAAAAGAACTTCACCTGGGATGTGGGAGTGGGTGGAAAGTGCAAAAGGCTTTGCGTTAAAAAACCAGGTTTGAACCCTGGCCCTTCAATGTATGTGCTATATGATCTCGAGGAACTTTTAAAACTCAGAAATCTCCATTTCTTTATTTGTAAAATGGGGATAGCCATTGACCAAGAGAAAGAAGTGAAGTGTTCAGGGCCTCTTGATGCCTAGACTTCCAAGTGGCCCGTCATTACTTCTTCTGCCTCATATTGGCCAATGTAAGCCTCAAAGCCAGCCCAGATTCATGAGGTGTGAGAAGAGGGATAGAATAGATTCCACTTCTTGGTGGTAGTGTCTCAGTGCAAAGAAGTATGGATAGGGAAATAATTATGACCATTTTCGCTAAACTGCCAAACTGTCCATTATAATCCCAAACTGAGCTCATTAATTTCCAAATAAAACTTTTCTCACCTCCACTTTCCCCAATTTAGTTAAAGCCATCAAGGTTTACTCAAAATCCTTCAGGTCACTCTGGGATATGCCAGGCTAACATTTAGTGAGTGATTATTATTTCGTCTATTTTCTTAATAAATCTTTTTTTCAATGCTCATATCATCTCCATCCCAATAGACTCAATATTAATATCGATCTTTCCCATTTTGGTCTGGACTATTCTGATAACCCAACTAATCTCTCTGTCTCTGGTGTTTTCTTTTGTTAGTTTTCTATTGACATGTAATAAATTACCAACATTTTGGAATTCTAAAACAATACTATTATTATCTCAGTTTCTGGAGGTCAGAAGTCCAGGTACAGGCTGGCTGGATTATCAATTCACAAGGCTGAAGTCAAGACGTTGACTGGATTACATTCCTTTCTGGGGCTCAGAGTTCTTTACCAAGATCATGGGACTGTTGGCAGAATTCAATATCTTACAACGGTAGGACTGAGGTCTCTGCTTCTTATTGGCCATCAACTGGGGGTGCTCTTGGTGCCAGGGTCACCTACTGTTCCTGTCACAAAGCCCGCTTCAGAAACATAAGAGTTGCTTTCTTTTAGGTCAGTAGGAGTGTATCACTGATTTTCATCCTTCCTCTGGCCCAGTATGCCAAGATAGACTCTTATATACTATACAACTTGATCACAGGGGTGACTCACCATCATAACCAAAGGAGAGGCTAACCCATCATATTCACAGGTTCCTCCCACACCCAAGAGCAGATTATTATACAACACATCCAAATGAGGGAGTGGGAATCTTATGGCCCATTAGATACTGTCTAGTACATCTTTCTCCAACCCATCTTCCAAAACAGCTATCTCTTAAGAATACAAATTGGATATCTTGGCTTTTAATCTTTTTATAGATTCCTATTGCCTATAAGATAAACACCTTCTAGAAAGACTGAACCTTATCCTTAAAAATCTTTCTTGCATAAGCCACAACACAGGGAAAAGGCTTTCAGATTGAGGTATATCATATTAGTTCAGAGAGGTGGCTAGGCTGGCAGACAAATGGCAGATATATAAATGATTTGGGCTCAAAACACACTATCTGTTCAGTTTGGAGGCTTTAGTTAATCATGGGCTCTACAGATACTGAAAACCTATCCGAAAAAAGATATTGTAAGACAAATGGGTTTTTATTCCCTTTAAGATTCTGGAGAATAAAAGAAGCACATTGCATAAAAACACAAGTTTGTGTTTATTAAAAATAAATAAATAATGATTAATAATTTCTAAAATGAGTGGAGTTATAGATATTTAACACAATTAAAGTTTGTTGACAATACTGAATCCCACTTAATCAACAGCTCACATATATTTTGTAATCACTCTATACCAGGCACTGTATCTAACTTACATGCATCATTTTATTTAATCTTTTTGATGGTCAAATGCAGTAGGTATGATTAACCCCATGTTTTGGATGATGAAATTGAGGTAGAAGGAAGCTAGGTAGGTCAAAGCTAAAATGTGGCCAAAGACTATACACAAATATATCCATATAAATGAGAACTTTCAGTTCTGACAACATGGTAGACAGATCCAGTACAAAGCCCTTTCCTGGACTAAACACACACTTTTTAGATAAAATATAACATCATTTAGTTAAACATGCATGAGTTCAAAATAAAGAGAAACTCCTAGATACCAGAATGAACAGCCAGAATGAAGACTGAACTGATGAATAAGATAGCAGTTCAGATGCATATCCCAATAGCTAGGAATTAGGGTTTCATGTTCCTATAGGGAAAGAACACAGACAGGATATGGCCTTGGGCCTGCCTTAATGTGCTATTGGAGCTGAAGCACATGCATAAGATTCTTACCCTGGTGGGGCTGCCTCACCATGCAAGAATCCCACCCACAAAGTCAAGAGAGCAGCAAGAATGTTGGTCTTGCCTTGGGGCTCTAGGCAGGACAAAAAGTCACCACTTTCCCCAGAAATATCAGCTATTGCAGAAGCTTGAAACAGTTGCAGGTATGGTCTTGGAATGCACATAGCACTGGTAATCTAAGCAAAGAAATGCATGTAAGAATTTGTCTTAGATAGAAACCAGAAACACATGAACCTATTGCATAGAATGTGGAATCACTTCTGCTTTGGCATGTGAGGTATTTCTTTTTTTATCTGTATAAGAAAGAAAATATAGATAAAGATGAACTCACAGTCAAAAATTACAAATTACATAAGGGAAGATCCCCTATAAGCGAGAATCAAGAAAGGATTAGCACCTCCATAATTTCAGATATTATTATGTCTGAAGGAGATTATAAAATAGGAAACAAAAATCTTTATTTTCAACATAGACTGAAAACTAAAACACAACTGGCTCAGAAAGAATACTAAATGGAACTGCCTAATCTAACCTTAGTTAAATTAAAAATCTGATACACAAATTAACGACAGGTTATATACAAGAAACAAAAAATACTGATCTGGAACTAAATATGAGGAAATCACACAGAATGCTGCATAAAAGGATGGAAAATTGGAATCTATGACATTTTAAAGGCATGTTAGTGACAGGAAGTATAGAATATAGTGATACATTACCATTTCAATAGGTATTTGGGAAGAAGAGAATTAAGAAGAGAATAAGAAAATATTCAAAGATATTTTTGAAAATTTTTTAAAAACATGGATCCATAGATTAAGGAAGCACATTAGTACCAAGTAGGGTAAAATCCGCATCTGATAAATCATAATGGAACTGAAGAGAAAACTTATTTTAATGTAGCAATAGGGCAAAAATATATTCTCTCCTGAAGAATGATAATTAGATTGACAAAAGACTTCCCAGCAACAAAAATTGAAGTCAGTAAAGGGTGTGGAACAATGTCCAGCTTAACTAAAATTCAAGAGTGAAAGTGAAATAAAGATATTGCAGACATGTAATCACTGAGGCAGTTTGTCATCAGAGACACTTCGTGAAAGAAGGCTACTAAAGGACGGACTTGAATAAGAAGGATCTTGAAACTGAAGATACAATGGTGGAAAAATAAAATGCCGAACACACGGGAAAATATAAACAAACATGAACTGTTTTTCAAAAGAAGATCAATTGGGAAGGTTTAAAAAATAAACATACTGGAGTTACAATTTAGACAAAAATAACATAAACTAAGGAATGAGTGATCTAAATGTTTCATTTTGTTCAGGAGGAATGTAGAAATATTGTTATACTTTGTACTTTGGGAATACAGAGTTAAAAATTACGAGTACCCACTAAAAGTATGCAAATAAAATAGAATTTAACCTTGACAACATGGGTTTGAACTGTGTTGGTCCACTTATATGTGGATTTTTTCTAATAAATATATTGGAAAATTTTTTGAAGACTTACATCTTGAAAAAACCTGCAGATAAACTGTATAGCCAGGAACTATTGAAAAAATTAAGAAAAAGGTATATCATGAATGCATCAAATGTACATAGATATTAGTTTATCCTTACATAGGCATAAGGTGAGCAATATTTAATATAAAATTAGCAATGTGCTAATTTTCTTATTGTTTTATAACTTCGCTTTCAAAGAATTACATTACTGTACTATACGACTAAGGTCCGTCTAGTCAAGGCTATGGTTTTTCCAGTAGTCATGTATGGATGTGAGAGTTGGACTGTGAAGAAGGCTGAGCACCGAAGAATTGATGCTTTTGAACTGTGGTGTTGAAGAAGACTCTTGAGAGTCCCTGGGACTGCAAGGAGATCCAACCAGTCCATTCTGAAGGAGATCGGCCCTTGGATTTCTTTGGAGGGAATGATGCTAAAGCTGAAACTCCAGTACTTTTGCCACCGCATGAGAAGAGTTGACTCATTGGAAAAGACTTTGATGCTGGGAGGGATTGGGGGCAGGAGGAGAAGGGGATGACAGAGGATGAGATGGCTGGATGGCATCACTGACTCGATGGACATGAGTCTGAGTGAACTCTGGGGGTTGGTGATGGACAGGGAGGCCTGGCGTGCTGCGATTCATGGGGTCGCAAAGAGTCGGAAATGACTGAGCGACTGAACTGAACTGAACTGAACTGAACTATATGTCTCCTATCTCTTTCTCACAACTGGAGAAATTTTGTATCTGCCTATTGTCACAATAAGTGCTTTTTTAAAATCAGTAGCAGTGCCTTCAAAACTGTATTATGACTGTAATACTGTATCCAGTAATTTTTAAAAAATAACCATTCATTACTGTATAGGCTAGGCTACCGTGAAGCAATCACATGGATTACTCTAGGCTACTATTAGAGAAGGAAATGGTAACACACTCCAGTATTCTTGCCTGGGAAATCCAATGGACAGAAGAGCCTGGTGGACTATACAGTCCAAAGTGTCACAAAGAGTCAGACATGGCTGAGCAGGAGCACACACACAGCCTACCACAAAGCAAACACATTGGTGCTTCTTCATTATTAACACATGAATCTTTATTCCTGTAAATAAGTATGAATTTCTTTTTATGTTGTCTTTTCATTTCTGATGTCTAACATTAGTGATAAGTATGATATCTACAGCATTTCGCATCATAGAAGACAATATCGATGCAGGCACTGACGGATGATTCATCTTGAAATGGATGATATAAACTTACAGTATTAATAAATATAGTATAGTATTACAAATATGTTTTCTTTTATGATTTTCTTAATATTTTCTTTTCTTTAGCTTACTTTTTTAATAACTTATTTCTATAACACAGTATATAATACATACAACATACAAAATATGTGTTAATAAACTGTTTCCTTTATCAGTGAGGCTTCTGGTCAACAGTAGGCTATTTTCAGTAAAGTTTGGAGGGAGTCAAAAATTATGTGAAGATTTCTGATCACACAGGGAACTGGTGATCCTATCCCCTGCATTATTCAAGGGCCAATACCTATGGATCACTATACTGCTCAATACATACACAATACCTATAATATACATACTGTTTCTAAAGTTTAATGATAGGGAAAGAGAGAATAAAGAAAACTCAACTAATTTCAAGAAAGCAGGGAGAAAGAAATCACCAAAAAAAGAAAAAGAAGGCATGGAAAAAATAAAATTAAAAACTAAACAACTAAAAGAAATCATATATCAGTAATCACAATAAATAGGAATTTATTAAACTTCAGAGTCAAAAGACAAATATCCTTAAGTTGAATAAAATTATATAGTCCTAGAACTGGACATGGAACAACAGACTGGTTCCAAATAGGAAAAGGAGTATGTCAAGTCTGTATATTGTCACCCTGCTTCTTTAACTTCTATGCAGAGTACATCATAATAAATGCTGGGCTGGAAGAAGCGCAAGCTGGAATCAAGATTGCTGGGAGAAATGTCAATAACCTCAGACATGCAGATGACACCACCCTTATGGCAGAAAGTGAAGAGGAACTCAAAAGCCTCTTGATGAAAGTGAAAGAGGAGAGTGAAAAAGTTGGCTTAAAGCTCAACATTCAGAAAACAAAGATCATGGCACCTGGTCCCATCACTTCATGGGAAATAGATGGGAAAACAGTGGAAACAGTGTCAGACTTTATTTTGGGGGGCTCCAAAATCACTGCAGATGGTGACTGCAGCCATGAAATTAAAAGACGCTTACTCCTTGGAAGAAAAGTTATGACCAACCTAGATAGCATATTCAAAAGCAGAGACATTGCCAACAAAGGTCTGTCTAGTCAAGGCTATGGTTTTTCCAGTGGTCATGTATGGATGTGAGAGTTAGACTGTGAAGAAAGCTGAGTGCTGAAGAATTGATGCTTTTAAAGTGTGGTGCTGGAGAAGACTCTTGAGAGTCCATTGAACTGCAAGGAGATCCAGTCAGTCCATTCTGAAGGAGATCAGCCCTGGGATTTCTTTGGAGGGAATCATGCTGAAGCTGAAACTCCAGTACTCTGGCCACCTCATGCGAAGAGTTGACTCATTGGAAAAGACTCTGATGCTGGGAGGGATTGGGGGCAGGAGGAGAAGGGGACGACAGAGGATGAGATGGCTGGATGGCATCACTGACTCGTTGGACGTGTGTCTGAGTGAACTCCGGGAGTTGGTGATGGACAGGGAGGCCTGGCGTGCTGCAATTCATGGGGTCATAAAGAGTTGGACACGACTGATCAACTGAACTGAACTGAAGGATTATTCCAAGAGACACTACCAAAATATCTAAAATATAATGATATTAGAAGATTGAAAGTAATCGGAAGGGAAAGTATATACTAGGAAAATATTTGCCAAAATAAAGTAGGTGCAGCATGATTGAAGGGAAAAAACATTATTAGGAATAATGCTAAAATGAATAATTTACCATAAAACTATAGCAATCCTGAACAGTAAGAACCACACCATCTAGATTCACACTGTATAAAGCAGCAACTAGATAACGACAAATTTACAAGCATATTAACAGTGGAGAGACTGATAGGTCAGTTAAACATGCAAAAGAATTAGTAAAGCCACAAAACATTTTGATAAACAATTAAAAATGCAAAACATATCTTACATATTGGAACCTTGCACTCCAAAATTAGGAAATGGTATTCTTTTCAAGCACACAGTGAACACTTACAAAATTAACCACACACAATATCACAAGGCAAATGTCAAAAAGTACCAAAGAATCAAAGTACAGATCTGATTTTTCTTCATGACATAGGTAAATATTAAAAAAAGAATAAAATTGTAGCTAGAAACATCTTGTATGTTTTGGAAATTAACAAGATGTATTTTAAAATAATTTATTGGTTTAAATCCTATTGAATTACAAAATATTTTAAATTAAATGAGAATGAAAACACTACATTTTAAAAATTGTGGCATGTAACTAGTATGTAGAGAAAATTTTTGATTTTTTTTCCTTTTCTGAAAATTATTAATTGAGTTTTGTCTGAAGGATATACAGACACCAAGCAGAAATACTATAACAGTAAACAATATGAAGACATAAACAAAAATAACTGAAAATCATTTGTTTTGTATTTATTCCAAGTTAGAGCTCAGAAAAAATATGAAACTTACTTAAGAGCCTCATAATATAAAACAGAAATTGAAGCCCAGAGGGAATAATATTCTGCAATTCTGTAGACATTGTTTATTTACTTCCATAGAAATACCTCAAAAATAGATTCCTGAATACAGTACAATGAAACAAATTTGTCTTAAAATATAACTCTAGGTAGTCTCTCAGATGTTATGGCTTGTTTATGTTAAAGTGACACTTGAAAACTCACATAACAATGACATATGGCTCATAGATTTCTGCGAGGACTGATGGATGATACAAGTCCCATTTCTAAAATTTTTGAGTTTTAACACAGAAGTTAGACAGGAAGAAAGATTAAAAATTAATGAGCTAAATATTTATATCAAAAAGTTAGGAAAGAAGTAACACTGTAAACCTAAAGTAAGTAGAAGGGAGGAAGTAATAAAGAAAATATATTAGTGGAAAGAAAAAGAGCAACTAAACCAAAGCTGTCTTATTGAAAAGACTAGTAAAATAATTCTCTAGCATGACTAATTTTAAAAAAGAGAGAAAAAATAAACAAAATCAGGACGTACAAATAAGTACAGACATAGAACATAGTTAAAAATATAAAGTAATCAACTGCTTAGTGCAAAATAAAATTTTAAATTATTTAAATGAACAGTAGTCTAGTCAAATACAAATTACTATAATTAACTAAAGAAAAACTAGAAGGCCTGAGCAGATTTATTTATAGTCAGTATATAATTTGACCTACATTCAAATTTTCTTTATTATAAAAAAGAACTGGCCATCACCATTTTACTGGAGAGACCTATCAAATCTTCCATGAATAGACAATTTTTATGCTGTATGAAATTTTGGAAAACATCAAAGGAAGGAAAGCTCCCTAAATCATCTCATTAGGCTAAGAACATCTTAACAGCAAAAGTAGACAAAGAAAACTTAAAACGCACATCTCCTTCATGAGTATATATACAAAAATCATAAATAAAATACAAGTAAATAGAACCCAACTCTATGTGTGTGTGTGTTTAGATGTAGGATTTATCATAGGAGGGTAAAGATAATTTCATATTAGAAATATTATTAATGTAGTTTATCACATGAGCAGAATAAAAGAGAAAAAATACTATATGGTCATTTGAAAAAATATATACACAAAATACAGTGCAATCATTATTTTAAATTCCAGACAGGAATTGAAAGAATCTTTCTTAATCTGATAAAGAGAATCTGCCTCAAACTGAAAGCAAACATTACAATTACTGATAGGAGCATTCCTTTCAAAATTAGAGATAAGGATATCAATTATTAATTTCTACTTAGTATAGATCGTAAGTAGTTTCAATCCAAAAAAATGCAAGTTAGCTATAGACTTAGGTAAAATATTCACAAAGCATATATTTGATAAAGTACTTATATCCAGAATATAAAAGGAAATTTTTCCAAAATACAATAGTTACTATAAATTATCTGTGAATCTAAACAACTATTTAAGTAGCTATAAGTTATCCAATTTGTAAAAGACCCTATGGAGAAAATTATAAAATTTGTTGAAATACATAAGGGAAGATAATCTTTGGACAGATATATGTCATTAGGGGAAGACAATATCACAGAAATGTCAATTTTCATCTAATAAACATTTAAATTGAATGCAACTAGTCACAACGCTGACAGTTTTCATGGGCTCGACAGAAAGCTAATCTTAAAATTTATGTAGATGAATACATCAAGACAAGATAGGGTCAAGAATTATCAAGACAATTTTGAAGAAGAATTAGAAGGAGATATTTGCCTGGTCAGATATTAAGAGTTATTATAGAATCAGATTAGCATTAATAAAAGCAGGGTGATATTGTTGCAGGTATAGAGAAACAGACTAATAGAATAGACAACTCAGAAACAAGCCCGTGTGTGTGTGTGTGTGCGTGCATGCATGCATGTGCGTGTGTGTGTGTTATAAATCTAGTGTATGAGAGAGGTGCCATTACACATTAATGCAGTGGGTGGGGGAAGAACCATTTACTATTTGGTTGCAGGACACTTGGCTTGCATAATAGGAAAAAGGCCAAACTAAATCTCCACCTTTCACAAGAAAGCAATTCTAGATAGGTCAAAGTTCTTGATGTGAGATGCAGAACTTTAACATTTAGAAGAAAAAATCTTTTAAATATTTGAATAATCAATGATATCAGAAATAAGATACAAAAGCATAAGCCATAAATGAAAACTGATTATAAATGACACTACATTAAAATTTAAATGTCTCTGTAAAAATAAGTGAAATAAACAAACTGATAACCCACAGATTTTTTAAAATACAAATTAAAGGGCTAAAGGCAACTTTAAAATATATAAACAATTTCATTAATTATTAAGTAACTAGTAAAACAATCTCTTCCACATCTCCAGGTCCCTGCAATGAGAAGGGGTTATGAATAAGTAATTCACAGAGAGGAAGTAAAAACCCCAATGATACCACCAATAGTAATCAGAAAAAATCAAAAAAGCAACAGTGAGAGAGTATAAACACTTCCAGTTTGTAAAAATAAAAAGCTCATTGATGTCAGATATTTGATAATGTCTAGTACAGGGTTTTGATGCTAGAATCAGTATCTCACATAGTCTGCTACCACCTCTTTGGAGAGTAATAATACACATGTCCATTAGTGAAGGGTATGTGAATATACTACACCATGAAATACTAGAGAGCAGAGAAACCAATGAAATCAGATTTACAAGTATCAACATGGTCAAAGCTATAAAAATAATTTGGACTCTCTTGTCCTAGCCTCTCTTTGGTTATCCAGTGTCCCTAAACTGAAGTCATCTTGAAGTATGAGTGATACTATGATATAACTTCCAGTGTTCCTGCACCTTTGAAGAATTTCATTGGAACAGACAAGCAGTGTTTAGAGGCTCCCCACCAAAAACACATTCAGTGGGACTTCAGGAACAGCACTCAAGAAAAGATGTTTTAGGGTTGATATCATTCTCAGCATCTTTCAAATCACATTAAATGAAACAACTCAATTATCTTACATGGAAATACTTTGCCCAGCCTGAAGCATGGGACAGGAACTCAATCTGTGTTCCCTCCTCATAAAGTCTTGGTTCAGAATATTCGGTCATATCTGGAGCCACTTTAGGTTGTCACAACGTAAGGAGGTACCCCTGGAATCTAATGGGTAGAGGTCCGTGATGTTGTTAAACATCCCACAATGCACAGATTGGCCTCCCTCCCTCCTCCACCCCAACAAAGTAACATCTGGCCCAAATGTCAATAGTGTTTAGCTTGAAAGACCTTGGTTTATTTATTTATTTATTTTTACTTTATTTTACTTTACAATAGGCCTTGGTTTAAAGTTGAGTTGAAGTTTCATATTGAAAATTTGTAGTAGACTATTGCTTTTCAAATGAAGCGAATAGGTTTTTCCTATGTGCTAAAGAATCTTTCAAATATGTCTCATTTTGTGAACATTTACACACAGTTTGGGGCCAGAAAATACCAATTCCAATCAAACTATGCCTTTGCTATACCTATTAAACGTCTCATTTCAGTAAATAGGGCCATTTATATGAACACTACAATATGTTCAACAGTTCACATTTTCTTTTCTTTTTCTTTAAATAGTCTTTAAAACCATGATTACTGATTGTTCTAGCTGTAGAATAAAAATGTTTTCCATTTTTGTTAAAACATTCAAATAAGGTGGAAGATATTCAATTGTAAAGGTTTGAATTGTTCAAATAAAATTTTGCATTTTATGCTTTAGAGAAAGATGAATTTTAAATGGCTGGAGGAGAAAGCCATTTGTAGGAAAGTGTTCAGAGAGAGGAGACTAAGCTTAGGAATCAGAAGAGCTGGCCTTTAATCTGGTCATTCTCAAAGTGGGAGTCTTTGGCGCAGTAGCAGCATCAGCAACACCTGGGAATTTGTGAGAACTGCCAGTTCTCAGGCCCCATTCAGACCTGCAGAGTCACACATTCTGGAGTTAGGGCCCAGTGATCAAATTCTCCATGTAACTCTCAAGTATCTGAACTCTCACTTTCTATTTATATCCTTTGGGCAAATCAGCTACCTTCTTTGACCCCCAGTTTCTTTGTGTATTTGCCTCCCTGAATGAAAACAGAAAAGAGACTTAGATATAAAGATATGTTATCAACTACAAAGCACGATATTAATATTATGAATCCAGGACAATCCAGAATTAATGCTGTTGAGGATAGGAAGCTTGGACCTCACTTTAAAACATATCCTTGATTGTTTCTATGAATCCCAAATCAGAAATGTCCACCCCTGTGGCAAGTTGCTCAGGCCATTTATCAATCAGATACAGGGTTTGTGGAAATGACTCTGTGTTTACCAGGGTAAGCAAGAAAACTTGCAAACCGTGCAAAAACGGAACCCCAAAACATTTAATGAGTGCATCCTGGCATAATCGTAACCCAATGGACCTGGTCCTTGTTGATAACAAATTGTACCCTGAACTTCAGTCTCACCGATAAATTCTAAGAACTAAAAACACGCTGTGGAAATGGCATTTGGTTCTGATCGGTCACATATCACCTCACAAAATAGGAATGAAATCTTTATATTAACATCTAAATTAATACTTTCTAAACTAATCTCTCACACTCTTACTTTCTTCTTTGTTATGAAGATGTCCTACTCCCAAATGCTCTCAGAATAACACAAGTTGTAGAATCTCTGCTAGATTTCTCAATAGTCATTGGATCATTTTTTGATTATGACTATAAAATAATCTGGAGATCTTTCAGTATCCTAATCAAGGTTCTAATGTGATATTATGAGTATCTGGCCCTCCCCCACCCAAAGATGGTGGTGGTGTTGTTCAGTCGCTCAGTCGTGTCTGACTCCTTGCTACCCCATGGACTGCAGCACGCCAGGCTTCCCTCTCCTTCACCATCTTGCAGAGCTTCCTCAAACTTATGTCCATTGAATCAGTGATGTCACCCAACCATCTCATCGTCTGTCATCCCACCATCTCATCGTCTGTCATCCCCTTCTTCCCCTGCCTTCAATCTTTCTCAGCATTAGGGTCTGTTCTAATGACTCAGCTCTTTGTACCAGGTGGCCAAAGTACTGGAGTTTCAGCTTCAACATCAGTCCTTCCAAAGAATATTCAGGATTTATTTTCTTTAGGATTGACTTGTTTGATCTCCGTACAGTCCAAAGGACTCTCAAGAGTCTTCCCCAACATCACAGTTCAAAAGCATCATTTCTTCAGCCCAAGGTACAGCTTAGCAAAGCCTCTGTTTACTCGAAGTTTATTACCTTTATCTCATAAAGTCAAAAGAGCATCTTAGACAGTTGTATGGGTGCCAAAGTAAAATCAGTGTAGATGTTATTTTTCTTTAGAGCATGTGAAGAAGTTTGTAATTTATTCACAGCTGATTCTGGTCTTGGTACCCATCTGTAAAGGTAGAATCATATTACTCACCTCCCAGAATTATATGGATAGTTTAATGAGATAATAAGATGTTTAGATAATGTAAAAAACTTAATGTAGTGCTGGGCACATGGTTTAGTGCTCACTGAAAACATATATTTATCTCCAAAATTAGTTCAAAGACCCATACTTGCTTTGGGGAACAAATAAGGGCCTCCTCCCCAATTCTACTCATAGCATTTGAGTCTTCTTGGTAAATATGACTGAATTCATTTGTGGAAATTGTGGAAATCAGGACAGGTTTTATAGAAACAATTGCTTTTTTGTCTAGCTATCCACGTAGGTAGCAACACGAACAGGACTTCAGTCATGGGATGCTCTGGACTTGGAATTTGGGTTATAAAAGAACATTTGTGAAACAATGGATCAATATGTGAACATATCACTGCCCCTGCTGATAAGGAGAGTCAAACAGAGCAGATTTTTACTGCCAAAATGGGGGTGTTGATAAAGCTGTCCTTCACCTCCTGAGGACATTTAAATTTGGGGTGATAAGGTGCCTGCTATAGGCCATATGTCATACTGACCCTCCAGAAAGCCCAGCTGTGCCGTCAGGCTGTGGGCACGGTGACCTACCTGCCTGCCCCAGCCTCGGCCCTGACCCCTAATACCAGCAAGCATTATTAACAAAAATAGTCATGAGACATTGAGCATTCATCCTTTGCCAGCAACGTTCTCTCGTTAACTGGCGAGATTTCGCTGTGTGGAGCTGTTGGCTAAGACGCTGGGAATTCAATAGTACACATGACGAAACCAGTCCCCTCCCTCACTGAGTTCCCCATTAGGTTCTTTACATTCCTATTATAGTATTCACTATACGCAAGATATTTTTATCCTCATTTCACAGATTAGAATAGTGAGGTTCAGAGAGTTTTAAGTAACTCAGAGACTGGATTCAAATCCAGATTTGCCTAACTCTGAGCTCCATCTTGTTTTCAAAATGCCATTTAATCTCCAACTATTTTAGTGTTTACACTAAAATATTGTCATGAGAATTACAAACCCTAAATACTCTTTCAATTGAGTGGTTATTGACCCAGAATAACTCTTTGCACTTAATTTTGCTTAATATATATTTCTGGATTTAAATGATGGCTGCCATCCATGTACAGGTTACTTATTCTTTATTATATTGATCATTTGCTTATATTTTCTTTTTTTTTTTTACCCCAATGTCTATATACTTATTTACACATTGTTATAAAACTTTGGTGTTCTAAAATGTTGCATTTGGGGCATAAATCTATGATGGTAAATAGCTAGTGTTTTCAGAACGCCAAAGGCTTAGAAGGAGTTCTTGCCTGGGGACATCATGCCAGTGCAGTTACCATGTACATAGTACATGTCTGTCTCCCTCACTTTAACTACAAAAACCGAGAGGACAGGTACCATGATTATTCAACTTGTTTATCTCCAGCAGCTATACACACATAAAGGGCATTTAGTGATTAATAAATATTGTGAAGAATGAATGAATAAGTGAATGAAACTGTCTATTGACAGGTGTGACTATAAAGAGAACATAATGCCCTGTAGCTCGTTATAAGGTTCTATCATTAACTCAACGGCATGAGTGCCAATAGCAATTAAAGTTGGTCCTAGATAATATGTGGACCTTTTGTATACTTTGTAATTTACCTGTCTCCCTAAGCATTATATCCCTTTAAGTACCTAGAACTATAATAACACCAGATTTCATAAGCTGTGCCTTATAAAGGCAGAACGCTAGATTTTGTAAGTTATGAATTTCAGGAAACCAATGTATCTAATACTCTACATTTCTGTGATTTGTACACATTCCTGAAGATACAGCCCTGAAATTGTTTATAAAAGTCTCAGCTTATATCTGCTATCCTGGGGATAATTATTAATAGTTCCTTTTTTCATTCACAAAAGAGTACTATTTTATAATTAAGATATACTGACATGAGAAAGACAAATACCATATGATAGCACTTTTAATTGAGATCTAAAATATGACACAAATGAACTGATCCTATGAAACAGAAACAGACTCACAGATATAGAGAACAGACTTGTGGTTGCCAAGGAGAGAGTAAGGAGGAATGGATTGGGAATTTGGGATTGGTAGACTGGCACCCCACTCCAGTACTCTTGCCTGGAAAATCCCATGGATGGAGGAGCCTGGTAGGCTGCAGTCCATGGGGTCGCTAAATCGGACATGACTGAGCGACTTCAATTTCACCTTTCGCTTTCATGCATTGGAGAAGGAAATGGCAACCCACTCCAGTGTTCTTGCCTGGAGAATCCCAGGGACGGGGGAGCCTGTTGGGCTGCTGTCTATGGGGTCGCACAGAGTCGGACAAAACTGAAGTGACTTAGCAATAGCAATAGACACAAACTGTTATATGTAGAATGGATAAACAACAAGGTCTCACTATATATCACAAGGAACTATATTCAATATGCTGTGATAAACTATACTAGAAAAGAATATGGAAAATAATGTCTGTGTGTATATATATATATATATATATATAATTGAATTACTTTGTTATATAACAGAAATTAACACGACATTGTAAATTAACTACATTTCAAAAAACAAATTTTTATAAAAGATAAGCTGACATGGATGCAACTTGCTGGACTCCTTTGTTGCCACTGGAACTGAGGGCAGCAGTGTAGTTATGGTTGAGCGCATAAGGGCATTGTATTCTTACAGTCTGGATCTTAATTCCATCCCCTTAATTTGCTAGCTGTTCAATATTGGGAAGGTTCCTTAAGCTATTTAAATGTCATTAGCAATTTCTGGTATCAAAGCAGGCTTGATGAGAGCATCTACCTCAGTGCTCGTTGTGGTAATTAAATGATACAGTCCATGAGGAGATGCATGTGGCCTGGTGTGTGAGCACCACTCAGTAAATGGTTATCAGCTACGAATATAGTTTCCTTTGCCATTTTTTGAGCCACTGAGGTACAGCCGAGCCACTACATGTGGTTGTTATGTCTGGCCTTGAGCCTGAAGGAAGAGCCTAGAACAGAGACCATGGCGGCAGAGAGAAGTGTGGAGGTTACCGGCTGATAAGTAATGATGAATCGTAATCTGACAGATCTGGATAACTCGTCAGAGAATAAAATCAATGGTCATATCCCTCCCTACCCCCAGTCAGCGGCATGCTCCATGAGGGCAGGGACCATTATCTGACCTTTCCATTGTTAGTATAAATTGTATTCCCAGCACCTAGCCCAATCCATGGAATACAGAAGACAATGAGCAAACATTAGTTGAAAGATAAATAAATTGAGCTGAAGGGAATGACCCCATATATGAATGTGTATATGCACATACATGGAGTCACCATTTCTGACCTTTTACCTGCAAGCCAATCACTACCCTTCATGATAGGTAGAGGGGGGCAATAGATTTTGCCAGCTCAATCTCAACTTGCCCTTTGGCCTTGCTATCAGCTAAGCATCTTTGGTGGTACAACCTGGGTTATTTCTGCTTCTGGGGAAATCAGCCATTGGACATCTCACTCAGTTATCAACTGGGGAGACCACACAGCACTAGGGGCCTGGGAAGAAGGAGTGGCAGGCAAGGACGAAAGACACAGAAGAGCCATTTCTTGTTTTGGGGAAACACATTACATATATAAAACTATCCTTCATATAGCACCTATTTGGCACTGGGCACTGCACCATGCTCTGGAGACACAGATGTGAGTAAGAAAAGCTAAAAAGCTGAGTTAAAGGGACAGACAGGGAGCATATTTCTGGGACAAAGTGAAAAGTGCAATAAAACAAGTCCATATAAGACATAACAGGAACACTGAAGAGAGGGTGACTAATCCTGCTTGTGAGTACTGTGGAGGCCCTCACGGAGGAGGGGGCAGGGAGGTGGGGCTTCAGGAGTGAGTTTGGAGGATGAGTCGGGAGAAAGAACATATACATAAGTTCATCATTTCCGGAAGGATATGATGAGCAATCAGTGTGGGAAACAATCAAGCACATTCTAGAGGTGAGAATATTTGAATCATAAGAGCAAGAATGAGAGAGAGAAGGGGTCCTAGCAGCTTAAAATATCAGTTGTTTGACTTAAAACACACAATTTCATTTCTCCAAGCTTCAGTTTTCTCATCAGTAAAATGAGGATAATAAAAATACCAACACCATGGATCCTTTGTGAAAATTAAAAAGATAAATAACAGCGATTGCTATACTGCTATCATTACTATAATATTTATATGATTAATATAAATATTTTAATATTCATTAATAGTATTATAATTATTGTATTATTTATATTTGTATAACTATTATTGTATCATTGTTGAATTACTTCTTAGAAGAAACCTAGAAGGTAACAGTAGAATGTTCACGGATTGACAGAGGGATTGGATAAAGATTTCTCAGTGTAGTATTGTATCTCAAAACCTTTAGCTAATATAAATGCTCCAGAAGTCTGTTGTTATTGTTCAGTCCCTAAGTCGTATCCAACTCTTTTTGACCCCAGGGACTGCAGCATGCCAAGCTTCCCTGTCCTTCACTATTTTCAGGAGCTTGCTCTAACTCATGTCCATTGATTCAGTGATGCCATACAACCATCTTGTCCTCTGTCATACCCTTCTCTTCATGCCTTCAGTCTTTCCCAACATCAGGGTCTTTTCCAATGAGTCAGTTGTTCTCATCAGACAGCCAAAGTATTGGAGCTTCAGCTTCAACATCAGTCCTTCCAATAAATATCCAGAATTGACTTCCTTTAGGATTGAAAGGTTTGATCTCCTTGCAGTCCAAGGAACTCTGAAGAATCTTCTTTAGCACTGCAGTTCGAAGGCATCAATTCTTTAGCAATCACCCTTTTTTATGGTTCAACTCTCACATCCATACATGACTACCAGAAAAACCATAGCTTTGACTATAAGGATCTTTGTCAGCAACGTGATGTCTCTGCTTTTTAATACTCTGTCTGGGTTTGTCATAGTTTTTCTTCCAAGGAGCAAGCTTCTTTTATTTCCTGGCTGCAGTCACCGTCTGCAGTGATTTTTGAGCCCAAGAAAATAAAGTCTATCACTATTTCCATTGTTTTCTCATACTATTTGCCATGAAGTGATGGGACCGGATGCCATGATCTTTTTTTTGAATGTTTTTGAATGTTGACTTTTAAGCCAGGTTTTTCATTCTCTACTTTCACCTTCATCAAGAGGCTCTTTAGTTACTCTGTACTTCCTGCCCTTAGGGTGGTATTATCTGCATATCTGAGGTTACTGATATTTCTCCTGGCAATCTTGATTCCAGCTTGTGCTTCATCCAGCCCAGCATTTCGCATGATGTACTTTGCATATATAAGTTAAATACTCAGGGTGATGATATACAGCCTTGACATATTCCTTTCCCAATTTGGAACCAGTCCATTGTTCCATGTCTGGTTCTAACTGTTGCTTCTTGACCTGCATACAGGTTTCGCAGAAGGCAGGTAAGGTGGTCTGGTATTCCCATCTCTTTAACAATTTTCCAGTTTGTTGTGATCCACAGTCAAAGGCTTTGGCATAGTCAATAAAGCAGAAGTAGATGTTTTTTCTGGAACTCTCTTGCTTTTTCGATGACCCAACAGATGTTGGCAATTTGACCTCTAGGTCCTCTGCCTTTTCTAAATTTAGCTTGAACATCTGGAAGTTCATGGTTCACGTACTGTTGAAGCCTAGCTTGAAGGATTTTGTGCAGTACCTTGCAAATGTGTGAAATGAATGCAATTGTGCGGTAGTTTGAACATTCTTTGGTATTGCACTTCCTTGGGGTTGGAATGAAAATTGACCTTTTCCAGTCCTGTGGCCACTGCTGAGTTTTCCAAATTTGCTGGCATATAGAGTGCAGCACTTTAACAGCATCGCCTGTCAGGATTTGAAATAGCTCAGCTGGAATTCCATCACCTCCACTAGCTTTGTTCATAATGATGCTTCCTAAGGCCCACTTGACTTCATACTCCAGGATGTCTGGTTCTAGGTGATTGATCATACCATTGTGGTTATCTGGGTTATGAAGATCTTTTTTGTATAGTTCTTTTATGTATTCTTACCACCTCTTCTTAATATCTTCTGCTTCTGTTAGGTCCATACCATTTCTGTCCTTTATTGTGCTCATCTTTGTGTGAAATGCTCCCTTGGTATCTCTAATTTTCTTGAAGAGATCTCTAGTCTTTCCCATTCTATTGTTTTCCTCTATTTCTTTGCATTGATTGCTGAGGAAGCCTTTCTTATCTCTCCTTGCTATTCTTTGGAACTCTGTATTCAGATGGGTATACCTTTTTTTCTCCTTTGCCTTTTGCTTCTCTTCTTTTCACAGCTATTTGTAAAGCCTCCTCAGACAACCATTTTGCCTTTTGAATTTCTTTTTCTTGGGAATGGTTTTGATGACCACCTCCTGTACAGTGTCATGAACTTCCATCCATAGTTCTTCAGGCACTCTGTCTATCAGATCTAATCCCTTGAATCTATTCCTTATTTCCACTATATAATCATAAGGGATTTGATTTAGGTAATACCTAAATGGCCTACTGTTTTTCCCTACTTTCTTCAATTTAAGTCTGAATTTGGCAATAAGGAGTTCATGATCTGAGCCATAGTCAGCTCCCAATCTTGTTTTAGTCGACTGTGTAGAGCTTCTCCATCTTCAGCTACAAAGAATATAATCAATTTGATTTCAGTATTAGATTTCCCTGGTGGCTCAGACAGTATGGAGTCTGCCTACAAGGCAGGAGACCCAGGTTCTCCTTGGGTTGGGAAGATCCCCTGTAGAAAGAAATGGCAAACCACTCCAGTATTCTTGCCTGGAAAATCCCATGGACGAAGGAGCCTGGTGGGCTGCAGTCCACAAGGTAGCAAAGAGTTGGACACAACTGAATGACTTCACTTTCACTTTCTTTCAGTATTGACCATCTGGTGATTCCATGTGGAGAGTCATCTCTTGTGTTGTTGGAAGAGGGTGTTTGTTATGACCAATGTGTTCTCTTGGCAAAACTCTGTTAGCTTTTGCCCTGATTCATTTTGTACTCCAAGGCCAAACTTGCCTGTTACTCCAGGTATCTCTTCACTTCCTACTTTTGCATTCCAGTCTCCTGTGATGAAAAGGACAAGTGTTCTCTCTCTCTCTCTCTCTCTTTTTTTTTTTTTTTTTTTTTTTTTTTGGTATTAGCTCTAGAAGGTCTTGTAGGTCTTCATAGAACCGTTCAGCTTCAGCTTCTTTGGCATTATTGGTTGGGGCATAGACTTGGATTGCTGTGATATTGAATGGTTGCCTTGGAAATTAACAGAAATCATTCAGTTGATTTTGAGAAATGAAGTCCCAAGTACTGCATTTCAGACTCTTTTTTGACTGTGAGGGCTACTCCATTTCTTCTAAGGGATTCTTGCCCACAGTAGTAGATATAATGGTCATCTGAATTAAATTTGCCCATTCCTGTCCATTTTAGTTCACTAATTCCTAAATGTCAGTGTTCACTCCTGCCATCTCCTGTTTGACCACTTCCAATTTGCCTTGATTCATGGACCTAATATTCCAGGTTCCTATGCAATATTGCTCTTTACCACATCGGGCTACTTTTACCACCTGACACATCCACAACTGGGCGTTGTTTCTGCTTTGGCTCATCCCTTCTGCAGCTATTTCTCCACTCTTCTCCAGTAGCATATTGGACACCTACAGACTTGGAGGGTTCATCTTTCAGTGTTATATCTTTTTGTCTTTTCATACTGTTCAGAAGTTAGTGGATTAAATATTTTGTGTTGTGTTTCATATTGTGAACTTCTGGGGAAACCAAATCTGGCCAAAAAAACTTATGTCAATTAAAGTGGGTAGAGGCTCAGATTTCTTTAAATCCTGCTTTCAAACAATTTCCAAGAAGCTCTATCTGTAATAGAATGGAAATGTTAAAATATAGTCTATCAAAATAATGCAGATATAAATACGTCACCTTCTACCATCTTTAGTCAGAGATCATAACCGATTAGTCTTCAAGGAAGTTTCAAAAATAATATACTCTTAATTATGCAAATGGAAGTTTAATTTTAATTTCAGAAATGGCTGAGGATGGTTCTTTACCATTGAGGGAAGACAAATTCACCAAAAAGAAGAATGAGAGTTGACATGGTCCTGGTCAGCCAGCTGAATGAAAATCTCTTTGGAACGTTGCAGTCATGTCTCAGGAAGAACATCATTCAAAGAAATGTTGTATCACTGGAGCTCTCATAAAATCTAAAAACACTGAGCTGCATCCAGTAAGGAATGTCCTTAGTCTGCAGGACTTCTGTGCGATGTGGCCAGATCAGCATGCAGGGAGGAGGGAAAGCTGGCTTGGGGATCTGACTCAGTGGGCCAGTATTGGCAGGCTGCCCCAGAAAACATGCTGCCATTTCCCATGGTCCCAACAGGAGTTGGATCCTTAAGTATTTCTGGAGTGTGAAATCTGATTCAAATGCCCCAAGTGTTCAACAATTGCTGCCTCCAAGGGTTTGAGATTTGACACTTACTGGATGAAAAGATAAGCCCCTCTAGTTTTTCTGACTTTAATATCCTCATGACTATGTTTTGTAGCCCAAGACATCTGTATTTCAACTCTAGGAAACTAATAACACAAGCACTAACATTTGTATAGGGAGATTTAAATGGAAATTACCTTACCTAAGAGAGGTGTGATATATTTTGGAGTTTTTGAGAACATGTGGACTAGCCATTAAAGGTGTAGTTTCATCCGTATGTCTTCTTTGGAGAAATGTCTATTTAGTTCTTGGAGAGGGTGGTGGGAGGGGAGTTCAGGACTGGGAACTCATGTACACCCATGGCAAATTCATGTCAATATATGGCAAAACCAATACAGTACTGTAAAGTAAAAAAAAAAAAATAATAATAATAATAAAATAAATATAATCCTCCCCCCCAAAAAAAGGTGTAGTTTCAAAATGAAGTGGACAAGTGAGGAAATGTTAGAAAATTTTTAGTTTGAACAAACCATCTAGTTGATACATTCTGGGTGTTTGGTTATCTAAAAGTTGCCTTAATCCTTTACTTCATTTTGTATTTCTACACACAGCCTGCATGTCTGCTCAAGGTGGCCATAGTATTACATGTAAAAATTATTGCTATTTTTTCCTGTGAAATTCTGTGAAAGGAGCAAAAAATACGGGTCAGGCTAGAGGAAGAGCCGCAACCATAGCTTGAAATGCTTGGAATTCTCAAGGGGCCAAGCCAATGGGGTAGAGACAACTTTGCTTTTCCACTCTGCCAGCTCTTCCTTCTGTTTGTGACCACTCACTCCTTGTTAAAAAGGAACAGGCAGTGTGACTTGTGGAGGGTCCACAATAAATGCATTTCAGAATTCATAAGAAAGCAGAACCAGCATGCCTGACATGCAGGGTACTCGGCTTTCTGCCTCCATCAAAGCATTTTTGTTTCTTTTGAGACCTGGGAGGGCAATTTAGGGCAAGGTTTCAACCACTATTTTTACTCATTCATTCATTCATTCACTTATTCAACAAATATTTTTATTGAGCACCTATTATGTGCCAAGCCCTATGCACCTTCTGGGAATTGAGGAGTAAACCTCTGTGTTTGTGTGTGTATGTGTGTGTATGCATGTATTGTAGAAAATATTGGATGGTAATAAGTTCCATGAAAAGAAGTAAATCAGAAAAGGGAGACAGAGAATACGAGTAGAGGGTTGTTCTTAGTAGAACTGTGAGGAACTCCCTCAACATTTGAGGAAAAACCAGGATGATATAGAAGGGCCAGCTGTGTGGATATCTTAGAGATGCATGTTCCAGGAAGGGGAACCACCAGTCAAGGCTCTGAGCTGGAAGCCAGCCTGGTGGGGTGATGGAAGAACAAGAAGGTTTGGTGCAGGGTGAGAAAACAGAGAGGTAGGTCCTGAGAGAGAGCTATGACAGGCCAGATCAGGAAGGGTCTTCTAGGCTGATGTAAGGACTTCAGCTTTTTACTGTGAGTGAGAAGAGGAAGCCATTGGAAGAAGTGGGTTGAGAAGTGTTCGGTTATATTGCATGCTCACAGGATCAGTCTGATTGCTGTGTGGAGAGTATTCTGAAGAGATGCAAGGGTGGATCAGGGAGACCAGTGAAGAAATGACTGTGGCAGCCCCTAAGAAGTGATGGTGGTTTGAATCAAGTGGTTTAGCAGTGAACTCATGGAAAGTGCTCAATTTCTGGATATATCAGGTTGGCCAAAAAGTTTGTTTGGGTTTTTCATAACATGTTACTGAAAAACTCAAATGAACTTTTTGGCCAAACCAATATTTTATCTGCAATGTTGTTTATGGGGGTTTGGATGGAGACTGATACATATCAAGAGTTCCAATGTAGAGGTTTTTGGAGACGTTGTCACAGTTTGTGCAGGCCAGCACCAGCTCTGTGATGCTGGTGGGCCCTAGCCATGCTCTATGAAGGAGGTAACCTGAGAGAAAGTTCAGCCAGTTAGCAAATGTTTGCAGACAAGTTATTGTGAGCAGGGAGTGCAAAAGGCTCAGATCCTCCAGCGGACAGAGCAGGCTGCCAGCATTGACAGGTGGCAGGAAATCACTTCTCAGGATAACCCTGAGATGCCCTAGGGCACATTTGTCCTAGGTCTGGGTCAGAGATGGTGTCTAATTGGAAGAACTAGGGGAGAGATATGACCTGTAGAATGAGAATCTCACCACTTATCTCAAAACACTAACTATGGGCCTTGAGGAAGAATTAGTGTGTGAGGACTAGAAAAGGTCAATTTTCATCCTAATCCCCAAAAAAGGCAATGCCAAAAATTGTTCAAACTACTGCACAATAGCACTCATCTCACACGCTAGCAAATTAATGCTCAAAATTCTCCAAGCCAGGCTTCAACAGCATGCGAACTGTGAACTTCCAGATGTTCAAGCTAGATTTAGAAAAGGCAGAGAAACCAGAGATCAAATTGCCAACATCTGTTGGATCATCAAAAAAGCAAAAGAGTTCCAGAAAGACATCTACTTCTGCTTTATTGATTACACCAAAGCCTTTGACTGTATGGATCACAACAAACTGTGGAAAATTCCTCAAGAGATGGGAATACCAGACCACCTGATCTGTCTCTTGAGAAACCTATATGCAGGTCAAGAAACAACGGTTAGAACCGGATATGGAACAACAGACTGGCTCCAAAATAGGGTAAGGAGTACTTCAAGGCTGTATATTGTCACCATGCTTATTTAACTTATGTGCACAGTATATCATGGAAAATGCCAAGCTGGAAGAAGCACAAGCTAGAATCAAGATTGCTGGGAGAAATATCAATAACCTCAGATATGCAAATAACACTACCATTATGGCAAAAAGTGAAGAACCAAAGAGCCTCTTGATGAAAGTGAAAGAGGAGAGTGAAAAAGTTTGCTTAAAGCTCAACATTCAGAAAACGAAGATCCTGTCATCTGTCCCATCACTTCATGGCAAATAGATGGGGAAACAGTGGAAACAGTGAGAGACTTTGTTTTTTGGGTCTCCAAAATATCTGGTGACTGAAGCCATGAAATTAAAAGACACTTGCTCCTTGGAACAAAAGCTATGACCAACCTAGACAGCATATTAAAAAACAGAGATTTTCCTTTGCCAACAAAGGTCCATCTACTCAAAGCTATGGTTTTCCAGTAGTTATGTATGGATGTGAGAGTTGGACTATAAAGAAAGCTGAGCACTGAAAAATTGATGCTTTTGAACTGTGGTGTTGGAGAAGATTCTTGAGAGTCTCTTGGACTGCAAGGAGATCCAACCAGTCAATCCTAAAGGAAATCAGTCCTGAATATTTATTGGAAGGACTGATGTTGAAGCTGAAACTCCAATACTTTGGCCACTGGATGTGAAGAACTGATTCATTTGAAAAGAACCCAATGCTGGGAAAGATTGAAGGCAGGAGGAGAAGGGGACAAGAGAGGGTGAGATAGTTGGATGGCATCACCAACTCAATGGACATGAGTTTGAGTAAGCTCCGGGTGTTGGTGAAGGGCAGAGAAGCCTGGCGTGCTGCAGTCCATGGGGTCACAAAGAGTCGGACACGACTGAGTGACTGAACTGAACTGAACTGAATTGAAAAACTTTAAAAATGTTATCCTATGTTTAATGCACTGGAACTATTTCCTGATATGGTAATCATACACCACATGTGGCTTTCAGGCATTTGAAAAATGGTTGACCTGAATTGAGATATCCTGAAGAAATTTATCACTGTACCACTGTGCCACATACAGAATCCATCCGCAATGCAGAGGACACAGGAGATGTGGTTTTGATCCCTGGATCCAGAAGATGAAGATCCTCTGGTGAAGGAAATGGCAACCCATTCCAATATGTTAGCCTGGAAAATTCCGTGGACAGAAGAGCCTGACAGGCTACAATTCATGGGGTCACAAAGAGCTGGACATGACTGAGCAACTGAACATGCCTGCACGAAGGAAATTAAAGATTTAGGATAATAGCAAAAAGGTAAAATATCACTTTGAAAAAAATTTCACACCGATTACATGCTGAAATGATAATATATTGGATAAACAAAGTAAGTGTATGAAAACAGTATTAAAATTATTTTCACTTGCTTCTTTTCAATTTTTGAAATAATAATTGAAATTTTATAATTATACTCATGGTTACCATTCATGGCTCACATTATATGCCTACTGGGCAGAGCTCCTCTCAGGTACGCAAAACACTTTTACGAATATTGGGTCAAGCAGTACTTCAGGGTAAGTGCCAATCTGTCTGCTTTCTTTGAAGTGAAGGTACATACCTGGCCAGTGGTAGGAACTCCTACTCTTTCAGCCATGATAGAAAGACTGTCTATCAAGAATAGAAGCAATGTTGGGACTTCCCTGGTATTTCAGTGGTTAAGAATTCTGCCTTGCAATGCAGGGTACTTGGCTTTGATCCCTAGTCAGGGAACAAAGATCCCACATGCCTCGGAGCAACTAAGCCTGAACATCACAACTAAGACCTGATGCAGTCAAATAAATAAAAACAAATTATTTAATTTAAAAAAGAATAGAAGCAAAGAAAATTAATTGAATATTCAAAAGAACTGATACCCATTGCTTGGTGAAAGACTAATTGAGGACAGAGAAAGCTGAATTCCTCTTTCACTTGCTTCCATATCGTATACCAAAAAGCATGGTTTTTGTACTAGAAGTGGATGGCCAATTGTCATTAACAGACTGGTGACAACTGATGAGGACCTCTGGATCAGATGGCAATGTGTTCAAAGGTGATCATTTTCACTGTTCCTAACCCCCATTGAAACCACCTCCACAATATAGAAATAAAGGTGGGGGAGATTTGAAAACTAAATGAAGAATGTCTTTAGTTAATTCTACAGAAGAATGTCATCACTATGCCAGGAACATTGACAGATGTTTGCTAGAAATGGTGTGTGAAATAGCATGTGGAAGGTAGCAGCACATGGAAGAAGTCTAGGCTGCACTGCTGCCTGTATCTGCCTCAGGACTCTGGATAAAAATACAAGGTAGGTTCTGATATGACAAATCTCCTAGAGATGGCTGGCTTATTGAAAGCAGAAAAGAATAGTGCCATGACAACCAGCTGCTAGGAAGGTCCACTGCTCTGGCCTTTTCTGTGTCCTCTCTAGAAAGAACCCCCAAAAGATGAGTGCCCACTCTTGATTTAAAATGATTGAGAAAAGCTTGCATTGTAACTAGGAATGGGTAACTTTTTAATATAATGAAGTCATCTATCTGAAAAGTCATGGTAGTCACACCCAGTGGTTAATGCTAGTTTCAGATCTGTTAATATCGGAACAGTGTCCATTATAAGAGCTATTATTAACATATTTCTGGAAGTCAGAACCAGTGTAATGGCTCAAGAACCGGAAGGCAGTTTAAACACTAGAAACAAAGATGCAAGCTTATTGCCATTTATAGTTGTGCTAGAAAACTTCACTATATTAACTGGAAAAATAAACAGAGTAAGAGAAAAAGGGCTAAGAAATATGCTCAAAAACACTATCTCTTACTAGTTTTCCATAAAACAGGTACTTTTCCTGTTTTTTTATCAGTGTAAAAATATATTCTTAAACTTATTGAGAGACATAAAAGGAGACACAAATATATGCAAGGGCACACAATATTCGTTGTTTAAAAATGGCAAAATATTGTCCTTTCAAAATTAATGCTAAATTTGAAGTATCATATTGAAACCATATGACTTTATTAATAATCAATGAAGGCTGTGATTTCAATAAAATGCCCAACAGATTACTTATGAATATTATAAATGATTTTAAAGAATCTTTAAATGACTTCAAGGAATGAAAACAATTCTTGTACAGCAGTGAAAATTGAAACTAAAAGACAAATAAGAAACTGAGAAATTACTTATTGCATATAAGAATATTATGGATTATTATACATACCATCCAACAAATTCTTATAAATCAATTTTTAAAGAAGAAATAGTCAAATAAAAACAAGAACATGAACTATGATTCCCAAACCAAGAAATGCAAATTGCTAATATATGCAAACAGATGTTCAATCTCACTAATAATCAAAAAATTCAAATTAGCAGTGTGAAACTTTTCGTTTTACCTGTCACACTAGCAGAGATTTCAAATATTGCTAATGCCAACTGTGAATGATGATATGAGAGATAAGCACTGTCATACAGAGTTGAGAGGAGCATTACTTGATTATTTGATTATTTTCAGGAGAAAAATCTAGAAAGGTCATCAGCCCAAAGAATTTTAAACCTCCCTCCATTGAAATTTATACATAAGAATATTCATTGCAAGAGTTACTTACACTAGGAAAACATTTGGAAAAATCTAAGTGGGCAAAAATAGAACAATGGTTAGGCAAATATTGTATAAGAATAAAATGCAACATTAATGCAAAATGTCTAGAATATCATTATTTAGGTACTGATAGTTAAACAAAAATGGGCTACAAGACAATGTGCATAGCAAAATCTAATTTGTGATATATAGAAGTATATTGTTTGCACAGAAAAACATCTTGAATGAAAATGTGAGTATGCGTGCATGCATGTGTGTGTGTGTGTATGTAGTGTGTAATTGTATACACACCTATGTATGTACGAATATGCAAGTATGCATGTACATGTAAGAGCATGTATATACAGAGAGAGAGAGAAGGAGAGAGACAGAGTCAGAGATCCCATAAGGGCAATCTTGCCTCCCCACTTGGAAATGCCTAAAGATATTTTTTATTTATCACAACTGAAAGGGGAGAAATATTAACATCTAGTGGGTGGGGCCAGGAAAGCTGCTAAATACCCAATAACGCACAGGGCAGCCCTCACCTCAACAAAGAATGATCTGGGTCAAATGTCAGTAATGCCAAAGTTAAGAAACCCTAAGATATATACACATGTATTTCTACCTATGGTGCTGTGCTGGGCTTAGTTGCTCAGTCATATCTGATTCTGTGTGACCTCATGGACTGAAGACCCCAGGCTTCTCTGTTCATGGGATTCTCCAGCAAGAATGCTAGAGTGGGTTGCCATGCCTTTATCCAGGAGATCTTCCCAACCAGGGATCAAACCCAGGTCTCCCACACTGCAGGCAGATTCTTTACCATCTGAGCCACCAAGGAAGCCCAAGAATGCTGGAGTGGGTAGCCTATCCCTTCTCCAGGGAACTTCTCAAACCAGGAATTGAACCGTGGTCTCCTGCATTGCAAATAACTGTGAAAAGAAGAGAAGTGAAAAACAAAAGAGAAAAGGAAAGATATACCCATTTGAATGCAGAGTTCCAAAGAATAGCAAGGAGAGATAAGAAAGCCTTCCTCAGTGATCAGTGCAAAGAAATAGAGGAAAACAATAGACTGGGAAAGACGAGCGATCTATTCAATAAAATGAGAGATACCTAGGGAACATTTCATGCAAAGATGGGGACAATAAATGACAGAAATGATATGGACCTAAAAGAAGCAGAAGATATTAAGAAGAGGTGGCAAGAATACACAGAAGAACTATACAAAAAAGATTTTCACAACCCAGATAGTCATAATGGTGGGATCACTCACCTAGAGTCAGACATCCTGGAATGTGAAGTCAAGTGGGCCTTAGGTAGCATCACTATAAGCAAAGCTAGTGGAGGTGACAGAATTCCAGTTGAGCTATTTCAAATCCTAAAAGATGATGCTGTGAAAGTGCTGCACTCTATATGCCAGCAAATTTGGAAAACTCAGCAGTGGCCACAGGACTGGAAAAGGTCTGTTTTCATTCCAATCCCAAAGAAAAGCAATGCCAAAGAATGCTCAAACTACTGCACAATTGCATCCATCTCAAACACTAGTAAAGTAATGCTCAAAATTCTCCAAGCGAGGCTTCAACAATATGTGAACCATGAACTTCCAGATGTTCAAGCTGGTTTTAGAAAAAGCAGAGAAAGCCTTTGACAAAATTCAACATTCATTTATGATAAAAACCCTCCAGAAAGCAGGAATAGAAGGAACATACCAGTCCATTCTAAAGATCAGTCCTGGGTGTTCTTTGGAAGGAATGATGCTAAAGCTGAAACTCCAATACTTTGGCCACTTCATGTGAAGAGTTGACTCATTGGAAAAGACTTTGATGCTGGGAGGGATTGGGGGCAGGAGGAGAAGGGGACGACCGAGGATGAGATGGCTGGATGGCATCGCCGATTCAATGGATGTGAGTTTGGGTGAACTCTGGGAGTTGGTGATGGACAGGGAGGCCTGGCATGCTGCAATTCATGGGGTCACAAAGAGTCGGACAAGACTGAGTGACTGAACTGAACTGAACTGAACCTCAACATAATAAAAGCTATATATGACAAACCCACAGCAAACATTATCCTCAACGGTGAAACATTGAAAGCATTTCCCCTAAAGTCAGGAACAAGGCAAGGATACCCCACTGTATTTCTGTACTTGGGCACCAGTGTATTTTCGTAGTTGGGCACCAGTGTATTTTTCACCATTACTATTAACATAGTTTTGGAAGTTTTAGCCACAGCAATCAGAGCAGAAAAAATACATAAATAAATAAAAGGAATCCATATTGGAAAAGAAGTAAAACTCTCACTGTTTGCAGATGACATGATCCTTTACATAGAAACCCCTAAAGATCCCACCAGAAAATTACTAGAGCTAATCAATGAATATAGTAAAGTTGCAGGATATAAAATCAACACACAGAAATCCCTTGCATTCCTATACACTAACAATAAGAAAACAGAAAGAAAAATTAAGGAACCAATTCCATTCACCATTGAAAAGAATAAGATACTTAGGAACATATCTACCTAAAGAAACAAAAGACCTATATATAGAAAACTATAAAACACTGGTGAAAAAAATCAAAGAGGACACAAATAGATGAAAAAATATACTGTGGTCATGGATCAGAAGAATCAATATAGTGAAAATGAGTACACAACCCAAAGCAATCTATAGATTCAATGCAATCCCTATCAAGCTTCCAATGGTATTTTTCACAGAACTAGAACAAATAATTTCACAATTTGTATGGAAATACAGAAAACCTCAAATAGCCAAAGCAATCTTGAGAAAGAATGGAACTGGAGGAATCAAACCTGCCTGACTTCAGTCTCTACTACAAAGTCACAGTCATCAACAGTATGGTACTGGCACAAAGACAGAAATATAGATCAATGGAACAAAATAGAAAGCCCAGAGATAAATCCACACACCTATCGACACCTTAACTTTGATAAACGAGGCAAGAATATACAATGGAGAAAAGACAATCTCTTTAACAAGTTGTGCTGGGAAAACTGGTCAGTTCAGTTCAGTTCAGCTCAGTTGCTCAGTTGTGTCCGACTCTTTGTGACCCCATGAATCACAGCACGCCAGGCCTCTCTGTCCATCACCATCTCCCAGAGTTCACCCAGACTCATGTCCATCGAGTCCGTGATGCCATCCAGCCATCTCATCCTCTGTCATCCCCTTCTCCTCCTGCCACCAATCCCTCCCAGCATCAGTCTTTTCCAATGAGTCAACTCTTCGCATGAGGTGGCCAAAGTACTGGAGCTTCAGCTTTAGCATCATTCCTTCCAAAGAAATCCCAGGGTTGATCTCCTTCAGAATGGACTGGTTGGATCTCCTTGCAGTCCAAGGGACTCTCAAGAGTCTTCTCCAACACCACAGTTCAAAAGCATCAATTCTTCAGCGCTCAGCCTTTTTCACAGTCCAACTCTCACATCCATACTTGACTACTGGAAAAACCATAGCCTTGACTAGACGTACCTTAGTTGGCAAAGTAATGTCTCTGCTTTTGAATATGCTATCTAGGTTGTTCATAACTTTTCTTCCAAGGAGTAAGCGTCTTTTAATTTCATGGCTGCAGGCACTATCTGCAGTGATTTTGGAGCCCCCCAAAAATAAAGTCTGACACTGTTTCCACTGTTTCCCCATCTATTTCCCGTGAAGTGAATGGACCAGATGCCATGATCTTCGTTTTCTGAATGTTGAGCTTTAAGCCAACTTTTCCACTCTCCTCTTTCACTTTCATCAAGAGGCTTTTTAGCTCCTCTTCACTTTCTGCCAGAAGGGTGGTGTCATCTGCATATCTGAGGTTATTGATATTTCCCCTGGCAATCTTGATTCCAGTTCGTGTTTCTTCCAGTCCAGCGTTTCTCATGATGTACTCTGCATAGAATTTAAATAAGCAGGGTGACAATATACAGCCTTGACATACTCCTTTTCCTATTTGGAACCAGTCTGTTGTTCCATGTCCAGTTCTAACTGTTGCTTCCTGACCTGCATACAGGTTTCTCAAGAGGCAGGTTAGGTGGTCTGGTATTCCCATCTCTTTCAGAATTTTCCACAGTTGATTGTGATCCACACAGTCAAAGGCTTTGGCATAGTCAATAAAGCAGAAATAGATGTTTTTCTGGAACTCTTTTGCTTAACCACCTGTAAAACAATGAAACTAGAACACTTTCTAACACCATACACAAAAATAAACTCAAAATGGATTAAAGATCTAAACGTAAGACCAGAAACTGTAAAACTCCTAGAGGAAAACACAGGCAAAATGCTCTCTGACATAAACTACAGCAGGATCCTCTATGACCCACCTCCCAGAATATTGGAAATAAAAGCAAAAATAAATAAATGGGACCTAATTAAAATTAGGATTAAGGTTACTATGGTGTTGGAGAAGACTCTTGAGAGTCTCTTGGATGGCAAGGAGGTCCAACCAGTCCATTCTAAAGGAGATCAGTCCTGGGTATTCATTGGAAGGACTGATGCTAAAGCTGAAACTCCAATACTTTGGCAACCTCATGTGAAGAGTTGACTCATTGGAAAAGACCCTGATGCTGGGAGGGATTGAGGGCAGGAGGAGAAGGGAACGACAGAGGACGAGATGGCAGATGGCATCACTGATTCGATGGATGTGAGTTTGAGTGAACTCTGGCAGTTGGTGATGGACAGGGAGGCCTGGCGTGCTGTGATTCATGGGGTTGCAAAGAGTCGGACACGACTGAGTGACTGAACTGTACTGAACTGAATTAAAATTAAATGCTTCTGCACAACAAAAGAAACTGTAAGCAGGGTGAAAAGACAGCCTTCAGAATGGGAGAAAATAATAGCAAACAAAGCAATGGACAAAGAATTAATCTAAAAAATTTACAAGCCACTCCTGCAGCTCAATTCCAGAAAAATTAAAGACCCAAACAAAAAGTGGGCCAAAGAATTAAACAGACATTTCTCCAAAGAAGACATACAGATGGCTAACAAACACATGAAAAGATGCTCAACATCACTCATTAACAGAGAAATGCAAATCAAAACCACAGTGAGGCACCATTTCATGCCAGTCAGAATGGCTGCTATCCAAAAGTCTACAAGCAATAAATGTTGGCAAGGGTGTGGAGAAAAGGGAACTCTCTCACACTGTTTGTGGGAATGCAAACTAGTGTAGCCACTATGGAGAACAGTGTGGAGATTCCTTTAAAAACTGGAAATAGAACTGCCATATGATCCAGCAATCCCACTGCTGGGCATAGACACCGAAGAAACCAGAATTGAAAGAGACACGTTTACCCCAATGTTCATCACAGCACTGTTTGTAACAGCCAGGACATGGAAGCAACCTAGATGTCCATCAGCAGATGAATGGATAAGAAAGCTGTGGTACATATACACAATGAAATATTACTCAGCCATTAAAAAGAATACATTAGAATTAGTTCTAATAAGGTGGATGAAACTGGAGCCTATTATACAGAGTGAAGTAAGCCAGAAAGAAAAACACCAATACAGTATACTAATGCATATATATGGAATTTAGAAAAATCATAATGATAACTCTGTATGCGAGACAGCGAAAGAGACACAGATGTACAGCATAGTCTTCTGGACTCTGTGGGAGAGGGCAAGGGTGGGATGATATGGGAGAATGGCAACTAAACATGTAAATTATCATATATGAAACGAATCACCAGTGCAGGTTCAATGCATGATACAGGGTGCTCGGGGATGGTGCACTGGGATGACCCAGAGGGATGGGATGGGGAGGGAGTTGGGAGGGTGGTTCAGGATGGGGAACACATGTACACCCATGGAGGATTCATGTATGGCAAAACCAATACAATATTGTAAAGTAAAAAATAAGTAAATAAGTAATGCTTAAATTAAAAAAAAAGATAAGAAAAGGCAGAGAAACCAGAGATCAAATTGCCAACAATTGCTGGATCGTCAAAAAAGCAAGAGAGTTCTAGAAAAACATCTGCTTCTGCTTTATTGACTATGCCAAAGCCTGTGTGGATCACAATAAACTGTGGAAAAATCTGAAAGAGATGGGAATCCCAGACCACCTGACCTGCCTCTTGAGAAATCTGTATGCAGGTCAGGAAGCAACAGTTAGAACCAGACATGGAACAATGGACTGATTCCAAATAGGAAAAGGAGCATATCAAGGCTGTATATTTTCACCATGCTTATTTAACTTATATGCAGAATATGTCATGAGAAACACTGGGCTGGATGAAGCACAAGCTGGAATCCAGATTGTCAGGAGAAATATCAATAACCTCAGATATGCAGATGACACCACCCTTATGGCAGAAAGCGAAGAAGAACTAAGGAGTCTCTTGTTGAAAGTGAAAAAGAGTGAAAAAGTTGGCTTAAAACTCAACATTCAAAAAACGAAAATCATGGCATCTGGTCCCATCACTTCATGGCAAATAGATGGGGAAACAGTGGCAGATTTTTTTTGTCTGTGGGGGGGGTGGGTGTCAAAAATCCTGCAGATAGTGATGGCAGCCATGAAATTAAAAGACACTTGCTCCTTGGCAGGAAAGTTATGACCGACCTAGACAGTATATTAAAAAGCAGAGACATTACTTAGCCAACAAAAGTTTGTCTAGTCAAGGCTATGGTTTTTCCAGTAGTCATGTATGGATAAAAGAGTTGGACTACAAAGGAAGCTGAGTGCTGAAGAATGATGCTTTTGAACTGTGGTGTTGGAGAAGACTCTTGAGAGTCCCTTGGACTGCAAGGAGATCCAACCAGTCCATCCTAAAGGAAATCAGTCCTGAGTGTTCATTGGAAGGACTGATGTTGAAGCTGAAACTGCAATACTTTGGCCACCTGATCAAAGAACTGACTTCTTTGGAAAGACCCTGATGCTGGGAAAGGTTGAAGGTGGGAGAAGTAGGGGATGACAGAGGATCAGATGGTTGGATGGCATCACTGACTCAATGGACGTGAGTTACGGTAAACTCCAGGAGTTGGTGATGGACAGGGAGGCCTGGCATGCTGCAGTCCATGGGGTCACAAAGAGTCAGACACGACTGAGTAACTGAACTGACTGACTGACTGACTGCTGCATTGCAGGTGGATTCTTCACCAGCTGAGATACACAGGAAGACCCTCTATCTATGATACTTATAGGAATATTCTTTACTTGATTTTTCTTGCTTCTTTAGATTCTTCTGTGGCTTAAATGATTTGGGCAATGAAACTAAATTATTTTTAGTGTCAGAAAAAAATCACAGAATAATATCTAACTTGTGGGAGGGGAAAATGCCCTTCATAGTGTCACTTTCTGCCTGCCTCTTATTCTTTGCAAACCATTCTCTGCATTCTCTGAATTAAATACTACTTCTAGTGTATCATACCACCACAGTTATCATCCATTGGTTTTATCCTGATATAGTTTTCTATTTGTTCAAGCTCCCCAGTGAAATTACAAACCCACTGAAGTGTGGAGCCAGGAACACCTTGAAGGGAGCAACCATGCTTCCCAGGTGCCGATTTCAGAGCCTGACGTGTGAAAAGAGCTTGGTACCTATTCACAAAAGCAAGGAGCAGAGGAAAGAGGAGCAGGAAAGTAAAGAAGGAGAAGAGGAAGAAAGACTTAAATGCTGTTGACTTAATCTTCACACTCTCCCAGGCTGCTCCCACCCCAGTGCTTTGCACAGGGCAGCCCACAGAATGAGCAGCATGGTATAGGTTGAGAGCAGTGTAATGCCATCAAAAGAGCACCAGCTTAATGGTTAGAGAGATGGGTTCAAATTTTGATCCTGCAACTCACTTACCTTGTTTTTTTTGTGGGTGTTTTGGTTTTTTAGCAAACACACAGTGTTTCTCATCTGCCAAGCACTGTTCTAAATTTCTTGCAAATATTTACTGTGTCCTCTTGGACAAATATATTAAGCTTTCAAAGCTCTGATATTTCATCTGTAAAATGGGAACAGTAGTACCTTGCATGGTTGTTGTGAAGTATAAATGTGATTATGTATGAAAAGTGCTATGGACAGCGCCCAGTGTGTGGCAGGAGTGATCATCATCATCGTCGTCATTATTATACTCATCACCCTGATCATCCAATTAATTTTTTTGGATGATTACTATTGATAGGACTAATTATTAGTAATTCATAGGACTTATAGGCTGTAAGATTTAAAATATATCTTGGAACTATTTCTACAAATGAATTTGCTAGTTTGCTGGACAGTAGCACAGCCTTTCACACTTTCTGGAAGAAAGAAATGTCAACTTCCCCTAGGGAAGTCATATTGGCCAAATGACTACAAAGTCTGGGGTGTGTTTTGCAGGGAGTAATGGAGGAAGAGGGATGATCACATCAGCTGAATGGACCCACAGGGTCAGTGGAGTGGCCTTTCCATGCATTAGTCACTCTCTGTGATAAGTACCATGACTTTACCCTATGACCCTGGAAACTGTACTTAAGGACCAACAGCAGAGTCATGGACTGGGGGTAGGAACATGGGTAGAGAAGGAAAATGCTGATACAAGGCCAGGAGAGTGCTTGGGACTCCAGGAAAAGAGATCATAGACAGATACGGGAAGAATAACTATCGATTTTTCAGACTTTGCACATGATTCCTGCGTTTCAGGCTATCTAGGGTGGAGGGGCATCAGGGCATGTTGACCTGGGATCAGGACCAGAGCTGAGTCAGACGAGACAGAAGGTGGGAGAGTTGATAGGAGGAACCCAAGCAGATGGGGTGTGGTTTCTTTCAACATACTTCATTGGTTTATTTCATTCACCTCCCTCCCTTTTCCCAATCAATAAATCAAGTAATCGAAGTATTTCTTCAGCAATGGCTACATATCAGAGCTGTTCTAAGTGTTGACTTTTTGCTATTGTTGGTAACCTTGCTCAGAGTTTAAGGTTCCTCCCTTTTCATTCTTTTTTATTTTAATGGTCCCCTTTCCTACCAATTATAGGAGTTTTATTAGAGTTTTTCTGTACTCATCTCATTTCTCTACTATTATTAGAGTTTTTCTCTATTCATGCCTTCCACAGAAGCCATGCCAGGCCAGTCTTCACTATCCTCCGTACTCGAGAACACCAAATGATTTTTGTGTCTGAAATCTGCAACCCAACCTCTGGCACAAGGTGACTTTCCAACTCCCTCTGCCCCAAATGACTTCTTGCCCCATATCCTAGGACTCCAGTTACTACTAGGACTTTTACTGCTACCTGACCTAGCCTCTCTCTTTCATATCCTGTGTGAACCTTTTTCTCTGCCTTATTTCCTTTCACACTCAGCACCTATCCAAATCCCCAGACAAATACGAAAGATGCCAGATAGTTGAAACCCTGAATGTTTTCCCCATCCTCTTCCTATGGGGGAAAAATGTCTATTCCATGGAGATTTGTATTTGTTCCAGAAACATGGGAGTACTGACATTTTATTGGGTTGGCCAAAGAATTCTTTCCGTAAGATAATATGGAAAAATTTGAACAAACTTTTTGGCCAACAAGATATGATTGCTTGCTGCAGATATAGACAACATAGCTACATTTTCTCCAAGTAAACCTCTGAGCCAAGCCCTTTAAATATTATTTCCTCTGATTAGCAGAACAGTTAGGTAATTATTATTATTATCTTCAGTTTACAGATGGAAGAGCTGAGATGAAATAAGTTTAAATCACTTTGTCCTGGTCATATAGCTGTGATTCTAAGCCAAGACTGTCTGCCTTCACAGTCTGTATTCTCAAATTCCATGCTAGGTGGTTCAACTGAAGATTTACAATATGAATGTGTCAGTCGTGTCTGACTCTTTGAGACCCCATGGACTATAGCCTGCCAGGCTCCTCTGTCCATGGGCTTTTCCTGGCAAGAAAACTGGAATGTGTTGCCATTCCCTTCTCCAAGGGATCATCCCAAACCAGGAGACAAACCCAGGTCTTCTGCATTGTAGGTGGATTTTTTTTGTGTGTGTGTGTGAGCTACAAGGTGGCTCAATTGAAGATTTATAAAAGGTAAATAGAACTTAACATTGTGATTTTCAAATAGAGTTTACTGAACCACTTCATTAGATACTTGGAAAAAGGAACTGAGGCTGGGACTAGAGGGACTGTTGCATGCTGGGTCTTCCTAGAAATTGACCATGAGCTGGGCTTAGTGTTTAGATCATTTCGGGAGTGGGTTGCAGATTAAAAGGTGGGGAAGGAAACAGGTTTGGACAGAGGTAGAAGTCAAGCTAGTGAGGACTCAACTCAGCCGTGACCAAGGCTGCAGAGCTCTGGTGGTAGAATGGCCATGAATTGGGGTGAGGGAACTGGGCCTTATTATCTCACAGTGATCCATCACTGGATGGGAACTGTCCCTGGAAGGTTGCATGACCTGGTGTCAAGCTCTTTGCTGCTGTTTGCAATCCCTGGCAGCTAAGGGGAATCTGAGTGGCACACTGCATTTTCTCCAGAGCTACCAGCTAGTTAGTAGGTCAGTCAGAATAAGAATTTGTTTCCCGGCAGATGGGCGAAAAGATGGCGGAGGAATAGGACGGGAAGACCACTTTCTCCCTCACAAATTCCTCAAAAGAACATTTCAACTCCGAGCAAACTCCACAAAACAACTTCGGTAGGCTGGCAGAGGTCATCAGGCAACCAGAAAAGCAGACCATTGTCTTCAAAAACAGGTAGGAAAAAATATAAAAGACGAAAAAGGAGACAAAGGAGGTGGGGAGGGAGCTCCGTCCCGGGAAGGGAAGCCCGTCCCGGGAAGGGAATTTTAAGAAGAGAGGTTTCCAAACACCAGGAAACACTCTCCCTGCCGAGTCAGTGGCGAATCTTGGAAACACAGAGGGCAACATAACAGGAAGGAAAAATAAAGAAATAATTAAGACCAAGAGATTACAAGCCCAACAGTAACTCCCCCAGCGGAAAAGCGGCACAGACGCCTGCATCCGCCATTGGGAAGTGGGGGCAGGGCAGGGACGCGCGGGAGGCGCGGGCTGCAGTGCTTTGTAAGAATCCGGCAGGAACGCCCCACGCGCAACCAGAACGATCTAACTTGCGCTAGCAAACCAGACTGTGGGATAGCTACCGCACGAAAAGCTCGAACATAAGACACCGCCAGGACCGAGCACAGAACAAAGGACGGAACGGAAAAAGCCGGCTGCAGACCATCCCCCGCCGGGGACAGGCAGCCAGAGCCGTAAGGACTGGAAAGGGGCAATTGCAGACCCGGAGAGACTTTACTTACCTAACTGCAAGCAGGCCTCTTTGCTAAGACTTCTGGGGGTGCTGGACACTCACAATCTGCCTCACGGGGGACGCCAGCGGTCCACCCAGAAAGCTGAGCAGCAGCGGCAGAAAAGGTGACACGCCGCGGCGATCGCGCTCGCCAAACTCCTGAGCTACTCGGACCTGGGAAGGGCACAAAACGCAGTCCCAGCCGAATCTGTGCCTCTGAGGGCGGCCTGAGCGGCTTGGACCGGGGAAGTGCACGCAGCCTAGGGCCGGCCCCAGACGGTTCCCGGCTGAGCATCGTAGAGCCGGAGCGGTTTGTACGCCGCAAGAAGGGACAAGTCAGGCGGGGCTGAGACACTGTGCACACGACAGTGCTATTTGTTTGCAGCATCCCCCCTCCCCACAGCGCGACTGAACTAGTGAGCCTAAAAAACCAGCAAACAGAAGAAGTTAAACAGAGGGAACCACCTTGGAAGTGATCCCACACGGCCCAAAACATCAGAGAACGGCCAGATATATTTTTAATAATTTTAAAATCATTCCTTTTTTTTTTTTTCCTTTTTTTTTTTTTCTTTCTTCTTTTTTTTTCTAACTATTTTTTTAATTGTTAAGTCTTCTATTTATCCTCTAATTTTTATTTCTATAACCTACTATTAATATTTTAAAAAAAAAAAAGACCTTTTTTTTTTTTTTTTTTTTTTTTTTAAGGCAAACACCATATATAGCCTTTGGATGGTTGTTGGTGGTTTTTTGTTTTTTTTTGGTTTGTTTTGTTTTTTTGTTTGTTTGTTTTTTAAATAATTCTTGTGTTTTTTTCTTTCTTCCTTTTTCCTTCTGCTTCTTTTCTTTAATATTGTATTTTTTAAAATCCAACCTCTACTCTAGATTTTTAATCTTTGCTCTTAGGTTTCTGTTGTCAATTTTGTACATCTAAAAACCCAAACTTCACTACCCAAATTTACCTGAGAGCGAGATTACTGGCTTGACCACTCTCTCCTCCTTTGGACTCTCCTTTTTCTCCACCAGGTGGCCTCTACCTCTTTTCTCCCCCATCTCTTCTCTATCCAACTCTGTGAATCTCTGTGTGTTCCAGCCAGTGGAGAACACCTAAGGAACTGGTTACAGGCAGGATTTGTCTCTCTCCTTCTCATTCCTCTCTCTTATCCCCCTGGTCACCTCTGTCTACTTCCTCCCTCTCCTCTTCCCCGTATAACTCCGTAAATACCTCTGAGCGGTCCAGACTATAGAACACACATAAGGAAGTGACTACTGGCTAGCTTGCTCTCTCCTCTTTTGATCTCACCACATCTAATTCCAGTTACCTCTAACTACCCCCTCCATCTTCTTTTCTCCTTGTAACTCAGTGAACCTCTCTGAGTGTCCCTCAATGTGGAGAAACTTTTCATCTTTAACCTAGATGTTTTATCATCGGTGCTGTATAGTTGGAGAAGTCTAGAGGCTACTGTAAAAATAAAACTGAAAGCCAGAAGCAGGAGGCTTATGTCCAAAGCCTGAAAACATTAGAGAACTCTTGAATTCAGGGAACATTAAGCAATAGGAGCTCATCAAATGCCTTCATACCTACACTGAAACCAAGCTCCACCCAAGGGCCAACAAGTTCCAAAACAAGACATACCACTCAAATTCTCCAGCAACACAGGAACACTCCCCTGAGCTTCAATATACAGGCAGCTCAAAATTATTCCAAAACCCTTGATGTCTCATAACCCATTACTGGTCACTCCACTGCACTCCAGAGAGAAGAAACCCAGCTCCACCCACCAGAACTCCAACACAAGCCTCCCTAACCAGGAAACCTTGACAAGCCACTGATAGAACCCCATCCACAGTGAGGAAGCTCCATAATAAAGAAAACTCCACAAACTACCAGAATACAAAAAGGCCACCCCAAACCCAGCAATATAACCAAGATGAAGAGACAGAGGAATACTCAGCAGGTAAAGGAACAGGAGAGTTGCCCACCAAACCAAACAAAAGAGGAAGAAGTAGGGAATCTACCTGAGAAGGAATTCCGAATATTGATAGTGAAAATGATCCAAAATCTTGAAATCAAAATAGAATCACAGATAAATAGTCTAGAGACAAGGATTGAGAAGATGCAAGAAAGGTTTAACAAGGACCTAGATGAAATAAAAAAGAGTCAAAATATAATGAATAACGCAATAAATGAGATCAGAAACACTCTGGAGGCAACAAATAGTAGAATAACGGAGGCAGAAGATAGGATTAGTGAAATAGAAGATAGAATGGTAGAAATAAATGAATCAGAGAGGAAACAAGAAAAACGAATTAAAAGAAACGAGGACAATCTCAGAGACCTCCAGGACAATATGAAACGCTCCAACATTCGAATTATAGGAGTCCCAGAAGAAGAAGACAGAAAGAAAGACCATGAGAAAATCCTTGAGGAGATAATAGTTGAAAACTTCCCTAAAATGGGGAAGGAAATAATCACCCAAGTCCAAGAAACACAGAGAGTTCCAAATAGGATAAACCCAAGGCGAAACACCCCAAGACACATATTAATCAAATTAACAAAGATCAAACACAAAGAACAAATATTAAAAGCAGCAAGGGAAAAACAACAAATAACACACAAGGGGATTCCCATAAGGATAACAGCTGATCTTTCAATAGAAACTCTTCAGGCCAGGAGGGAATGGCAAGACATACTTAAAGTGATGAAAGACAATAACCTACATCCCAGATTACTGTACCCAGCAAGGATCTCATTCAAATACGAAGGAGAAATCAAAAGCTTTACAGAGAAGCAAAAGCTGAGAGAATTCAGCACCACCAAACCAGCTCTCCAACAAATTCTAAAGGATATTCTCTAGACAGGAAACACGAAAAGGGTGTATAAACCCGAACCCAAAACAATAAAGTAAATGATAACGGGATCATACTTATCAATAATTACCTTAAACGTAAATGGGTTGAACGCCCCAACCAAAAGGCAAAGACTGGCCGAATGGATACAAAAACAAGACCCCTCTATATGCTGCTTACAAGAGACCCACTTCAAAACAAGGGACACATACAGACTGAAAGTGAAGGGCTGGAAAAAGATATACCACGCAAATAGAGACCAAAAGAAAGCAGGAGTGGCAATACTCATATCCGATAAAATAGACTTTAAAACAAAGGCTGTGAAAAGAGACAAAGAAGGCCACTACATAATGATCAAAGGATCAATCCAAGAAGAAGATATAACAATTATAAATATATATGCACCCAACATAGGAGCACCGCAATATGTAAGACAAATGCTAACAAGTATGAAAGGGGAAATCAACAATAACACAATAATAGTGGGAGACTTTAATACCCCACTCACACCTATGGACAGATCAACTAAACAGAAAATTAACAAAGAAACGCAAACTTTAAATGATACATTAGATCAATTAGACCTAATTGATATCTATAGGACATTTCACCCCAAAACAATGAATTTCACCTTTTTCTCAAGTGCTCATGGAACCTTCTCCAGGATAGATCACATCCTGGGCCATAAATCTAAACTTGATAAATTCAAAAAAATCGAAATCATTCCAAGCATCTTTTCTGACCATAATGCATTAAGATTAGATCTCAATTACAGGAGAAAAACTACTAAAAATTCCAACATATGGAGGTTGAACAACACACTTCTGAATAACCAACAAATCATAGAAGAAATCAAAAAAGAAATCAAAATATGCATAGAAACTAATGAAAATGAAAACACAACAACCCAAAACCTGTGGGACACTATAAAAGCAGTGCTAAGAGGAAAGTTCATAGCAATACAGGCATACCTCAAGAAACAAGAAAAAAGTCAAATAAATAACCTAACTCTACAACTAAAGCAACTAGAAAAGGAAGAATTGGAGAACCCCAGAGTTAGTAGAAGGAAAGAAATCTTAAAAATTAGGGCAGAAATAAATGCAAAAGAAACAAAAGAGACCATAGCAAAAATCAACAAAGCCAAAAGCTGGTTCTTTGAAAGGATAAATAAAATTGACAAACCATTAGCCAGACTCATCAAGAAGCAAAGAGAGAAAAATCAAATCAATAAAATTAGAAATGAAAATGGAGAGATCACAACAGACAACACAGAAATACAAAGGATCATAAGAGACTACTATCAGCAGTTGTATGCCAATAAAATGGACAACATGGAAGAAATGGACAAATTCTTAGAAAAGTACAATTTTCCAAAACTGAACCAGGAAGAAATAGAAAATCTTAACAGACCCATCACAAGCACGGAAATTGAAACTGTAATCAGAAATCTTCCAGGAAACAAAAGCCCAGGTCCAGACGGCTTCACAGCTGAATTCTACCAAAAATTTCGAGAAGAGCTAACACCTATCCTACTCAAACTCTTCCAGAAAATTGCAGAGGAAGGTAAACTTCCAAACTCATTCTATGAGGCCACCATCACTCTAATACCAAAACCTGACAAAGATGTCACAAAAAAAGAAAACTACAGGCCAATATCACTGATGAACATAGATGCAAAAATCCTCAACAAAATTCTAGCAATCAGAATCCAACAACACATTAAAAAGATCATACACCATGACCAAGTGGGCTTTATCCCAGGGATGCAAGGATTCTTCAATATCCGCAAATCAATCAATGTAATTCACCACATTAACAAACTGAAAAATAAAAACCATATGATTATCTCAATAGATGCAGAGAAGGCCTTTGACAAAATTCAACATCCATTTATGATTAAAACTCTCCAGAAAGCAGGAATAGAAGGAACATACCTCAACATAATAAAAGCTATATATGACAAACCCACAGCAAACATTATCCTCAATGGTGAAAAATTGAAAGCATTTCCCCTAAAGTCAGGAACAAGGCAAGGGTGTCCACTTTCACCGCTACTATTCAACATAGTTCTGGAAGTTTTGGCCACAGCAATCAGAGCAGAGAAAGAAATAAAAGGAATCCAAATTGGAAAAGAAGAAGTCAAACTCTCACTGTTTGCAGATGACATGATCCTCTACATAGAAAACCCTAAAGACTCCACCAGAAAATTACTAGAGCTCATCAATGAATATAGTAAAGTTGCAGGATATAAAATCAACACACAGAAATCCCTTGCATTCCTATACACCAATAATGAGAAAGTAGAAAAAGCAATTAAGGAAACAATTCCATTCACCATTGCAACGAAAAGAATAAAATACTTAGGAATATATCTACCCAAAGAAACTAAAGACCTATATACAGAAAACTATAAAACACTGATGAAAGCAATCAAAGAGGACACTAATAGATGGAGAAATATACCATGTTCATGGATCGGAAGAATCAATATAGTGAAAATGAGTATACTACCCAAAGCAATTTACAAATTCAATGCAATCCCTATCAAACTACCAGCCATATTTTTCACAGAACTAGAACAAATAATTTCAAGATTTGTATGGAAATACAAAAAACCTCGAATTGCCAAAGCAATCTTGAGAAAGAAGAATGGAACTGGAGGAATCAACTTGCCTGACTTCAGGCTCTACTACAAAGCCACAGTCATCAAAACAGTATGGTACTGGCACAAAGACAGACTTATAGATCAATGGAACAAAATAGAAAGCCCAGAGATAAATCCACACACATATGGACACCTTATCTTTGACAAAGGAGGCAAGAATATACAATGGAGTAAAGACAATCTCTTTAACAAGTGGTGCTGGGAAAACTGGTCAACCACTTGTAAAAGAATGAAACTAGATCACTTTCTAACACCACACACAAAAATAAACTCAAAATGGATTAAAGATCTAAATGTAAGACCAGAAACTATAAAACTCCTAGAGGAGAACATAGGCAAAACACTCTCAGACATAAATCACAGCAGGATCCTCTATGATCCACCCCCCAGAATTCTGGAAATAAAAGCAAAAATAAACAAATGGGATCTAATTAAAATTAAAAGCTTCTGCACAACAAAGGAAAATATCAGCAAGGTGAAAAGACAGCCTTCTGAATGGGAGAAAATAATAGCAAATGAAGCAACTGACAAACAACTAATCTCAAAAATATACAAGCAACTTATGCAGCTCAATTCCAGAAAAATAAATGACCCAATCAAAAAATGGGCCAAAGAACTAAATAGACACATCTCCAAAGAAGACATACGGATGGCTAACAAACACATGAAAAGATGCTCAACATCACTCATTATCAGAGAAATGCAAATCAAAACCACAATGAGGTACCACTTCACACCAGTCAGAATGGCTGCGATCCAAAAATCTGCAAGCAATAAATGCTGGAGAGGGTGTGGAGAAAAGGGAACCCTCCTACACTGTTGGTGGGAATGCAAACTAGTACAGCCACTATGGAGAACAGTGTGGAGATTCCTTAAAAAATTGCAAATAGAACTCCCTTATGACCCAGCAATCCCACTGCTGGGCATACACACCGAGGAAACCAGAATTGAAAGAGACACATGTACCCCAATGTTCATCGCAGCACTGTTTATAATAGCCAGGACATGGAAACAACCTAGATGTCCATCAGCAGATGAATGGATAAGAAAGCTGTGGTACATATACACAATGGAGTATTACTCAGCCGTTAAAAAGAATTCATTTGAATCAGTTCTGATGAGATGGACGAAACTGGAGCCGATTATACAGAGTGAAGTAAGCCAGAAAGAAAAACACCAATACAGCATACTAACACATATATACGGAATTTAGAAAGATGGCAATGACGACCCTGTATGCAAGACAGGAAAAAGACGCAGCTGTCTATAACGGACTTTTGGACTCAGAGGGAGAGGGAGAGGGTGGGATGATATGGGAGAGTGGCATTCTATCATGTATACTATCATGTAAGAATTGAATCGCTAGTCTATGTCTGATGCAGGATACAGCATGCTTGGGGCTGGTGCATGGGGATGACCCACAGAGATGTTATGGGGAGGGAGGTGGGAGGGGGGTTCATGTTTGGGAACACATGTAAGAATTAAAGATTTTAAAATTAAAAAAAAAATAAAAAAATAAAAAAAAAAAAAAATAAATAAAAAAAAAAAAAAAAAAAAATAAAAATAAAAGTCATGGCAGCACTCAGACTCCAGGACACATAGTAGAGACAAGGTTTTTGGCTAAATGTTTTCATTTGGGACTCAGAACATCCATCTACACTGAAAAAGAGGTCTACCAGGAGAGCTGGTTTGAGCCGTCTGCAGCGTGGCTCCTGAGACAACAGTCTTTCCTTGTCAGGAAAGCCCTTTCAGGTTCTCCTTATTGCAGATGATAGCAGAGTGCAGCAATTCACTTTACATCTGGCTGCTCATGACTCTTGAGCAGCTGGTCCAAATCACTAGGGTTTTATGCTAAGTTAGTTTCTGTTAAGTTCTCTTCTCTGTCAAAGTAGACAGATTTTAAGATTGTGGTCTATAAAATCTATTTGAGAGAGGTACATCTTGAAGCCGTCTTCAAAAAAAAGTCCCACTTAAAAAAATTTTTTTATAATATACCATTATGACATAGAATTTTCCTCCATAAAATATAATTTTTGCCCTGCCTGGTTCACTCACCAAAAATACTCCTGCAGATGGCTTTTTCTTATTTCTAACTGAGCATATGGGTCACTGGTTCACTTCCTGAGTGGTCACCAATGACTTTCCTCTCTTGTATTTTTGGCTAACACTAGTCATTCCTTGGACCTCTTCACATCTAGCAATTGGCTGGTTTTTATTTTTGTGTCCATTTTTGATTAAAACAACCAACTCTTAAAACAGTAGCTTCAGGAAAGTTACTATATTTCTGGCAACAGGTAGAAATAAACAATAGCAAAAAAATCATAAACAGTCCGCTAGTGAAGCTTGTTTGCAAGTGAAATGACGGCTCCCTTTTACCAGTTTCACTTTGCCAGCGGTTCACATTCTAGCCTTTGCAAAATGCGGTTTACTACATTACAGTGGCCTTCCTTTGCCTCTTGACTAGTTGAAACAAAAAACTTTAAATCTGTCAGTGCAGGGAATTTCTGTTTATTCTTCCTTTCATATGTGGGTTTTTTTTTTCTCTTTAAGAAATTCAAAGCAACTCATTTGTAAATTAACACTAACTTTAGCAATAATTGAATTGCAGGGATTTATGATTGTAATCACATTAAAGTTCTTACAAGAGACATGGATGAATTAAACCACATGCATTTCTGTATCCGAAAAAAAAAAAAAAAAAAAAAAAAAAAAAAAAAAAAGAATTTGTTTCCCAGACAGCTTGATGGATACACTTGCCCATGCACATTTCTAGATTTACTGTGGCTCTGCTTTCCAAGCATTGTCAATTCTTTGGTGATTCTGAAGCTATGTCAGAATCCATGTTTGTATTGACGATATTGATACTTACATCTGCCTACATGGAACCCAAAGTAGGTGTTGAACATGTACTGAGGGTGGGGGCAGTGTGGGTATGGCGGCAGCATATAGCATAACAAAACTGATAAAAGTAGAACCTAGGCTACAGTGTTCCATCTGTTAATAGCAGAGAATAAACTTTCCTGAGTTAGAAATTACTGTGAGGCATTGGTGAATTATTTGGTATCTAGAGAAGTTCACACAGAAAGAGAAGGATTTTGAATTCTTAGGGAATACATACAAAATCTGATGCATGAATACAATTAGTCTTGGCTTTGAATTTGTTATACATTTAGCATATTTCTCAAATCAAAGTTATTTTTAAAACATCTTTTTTCAGCTCCAAATTGTATCCCAGTTAAAAGTCATATGCCAGCAAATCTGGAAAACTCAGCAGTGGTCACAGGACTGGAAAACATCAGTTTTCATTCCAATCCCTAAGAAAGGCAATGCCAAAGAATGCTCAGACTACTGCACAATTGCACTGGTCTCACATGCTAGTAAAGTAATGCTCAAAATCCTCCAAGCCAGGCTTCAGCAATACATGAACCATGAACTTCCAGATGTTCAAGCTGGTTTTAGAAAAGGCAGAGGAACCAGAGATCAAATTGCCAACATCCACTGGATCATGAAAAAAGCAAGAGAGTTCCAGAAAAACATCTATTTCTGCTTTATTGACTATGCCAAAGCCTTTGACTGTGTGGATCACAATCAACTGTGGAAAATTCTGAAAGAGATGGGAATACCAGACCAACTGACCTACCTCTTGAGAAACCTATATGCATGTCAGGAAGCAACAGTTAGAACTGGACATGGAACAACAGACTGGTTCCAAATAGGAAAAGGAGTATGTCAAGGCTGTATATTGTCACCCTGCTTATTTAACTTCTATGCAGAGTACATCATGAGAAACGCTGGACTGGAAGAAGCACAAGCTGGAATCAAGATTGCCGGGAGAAATATCAACAACTTCAGATATGCAGATGACAGTACCCTTATGGCAGAAAGTGAAGAGGAACTAAAAAGCCTCTTGATGAAAGTGAAAGAGGAGAGTGAAAAAGTTGGCTTAAAGCTCAACATTCAGAAAACGAAGATCATGGCATTGGTCCCATCACTCCATGGGAAATAGATGGAGAAACAGTGTTAGATTTTTATTTTGGGGGGCTCCCAAATCACTGCAGATGGTGATTGCAGCCATGAAATTAAAAGATGCTTCCTCCTTGGAAGGAAAGTTATGACCAACCTAGATAGCATATTGAAAAGCAGAGACATTACTTTGCCAACAAAGGTCCATCTAGTCAAGGCTATGGTTTTTCCAGTGGTCATGTATGGATGTGAGAGTTGGGCTGTGAAGAAAGCTGAGTGTCAAAGAATTGCTGCTTTTGAACTGTGATGTTGGAGAAGACTCTTGAGAGTCCCTTGGACTGCAAGGAGATCCAACCCGTCTATTCTAAAGGAGATCAGTCCTGGGTGTACTTTGGAAGGACTGATGCTAAAGCTGAAACTCCAGTACTTTGGCCACCTCATGCGAAGAGCTGACTCATTGGAAAAGACTCTGATGCTGGGCGGGATTGAGGGCAGGAGGAGAAGGGGACGACAGAGGATGAGATGGCTGAATGGCATCACCGACTCAATGAACATGAGTTTGGGTGAACTCCGGGAGTTGGTGATGGACGGGAGTCCTGGTGTGCTGTGGTTCATGCGGTCGCAAAGAGTCGGACATGACAGAGCGACTGAACTGAACCAAACTAAAAGTCATAATTTGGAAAGTATCTATTCTCAGTTATTTTCATGTAGTATTGCTTGTCAGATTTTCCCCTTCAGGGTGTTAATCAAATCATCTGTGGTTTAAAGCCTCATATTACTTTGGTTCCAAGGTTCTTTGAATTATATGTATTGTTTCTTCTCATTCTTACCTTGTTTTCTTGGTAGAATGCTCTAAGAAACTCTACTTAGAAAGACTCCCCTCTAAAGATTTTTCTCAGAAAACTATACAGTTTCAGTCATTTGAGTGGGCGTGCTGGTGGGTAGTGGAGTGATATTGGTTTTGGTGGTGGTCAGGATGTTGAAGGTAGGGTAATGTTTGGTGGTAGTGGTGGTGTGAGTGATATTCTTATGGGTTGTGATGTTGAAGAACTATGTTGGTGATGGTGATGATGGTGGTGAGGAGTTCTCACATTGAGAAAGTCACAATTCAGACTATCTATCTAAAAGCTAAGTATGAACTACACATATTTGTTTCCCGTCTTACTCTTCCAAAATTTTAGCCAAGTGGGGGTGAATAAAGGATTTGGATAAGATCCTTTTCTGAGATGCTTATTCAAAATTCTTTCCCAGAAAATGACATAGTTCCCACAAGAAAACAAGTAAAAAAGAAAATTTGTCATCCTCCTCCTTATCACCTCCATTTCACTTTTGACTGATGTTGCAGCTCACGTCTTGAGCCAGTCAGACCAGCTCCTCCTTGACCCTGACAAGCCAAGTCACTCTCCATCGTGCTTTGCTCACCTCTTGCCTCTTGCATCAACCCATTCCTTGCCATTTACTTTTTCATTCTGTCCTTCAAGATTCAGCTCAAATTTCAACCCTTCTATGGGGCTAATCACTGACCTTGGTAGCATTCTTATTTCCCTTCTCCACAACACCACGCAGTTCAGCACAATCATGCATGCGTGTTGTTTCTCAGATGGTGCATGTGAGTTCATCTGGTCTCCTCCGATAGATTTTCAAGGCTACAAGAGAAATGTCCTGATCTTGTACTTTGCTCCCCATAGGGTCCAGCACTTAGTAGATACTTAATTAATATCATACTTTACTGCAAAGCACAAGAAAAGAACACCAAAGTGGAAAGAAGGGCCCTTGTCCTAACTCTGCCCCATCCACTGCATGACCTTAGGTCATTACTTCATTTCTCTGGCCCTCAATTTCTTCATCAATGAAGTATGATATTGAAGCAGATGACATTATTATTTTCCAATATGTATGTGTATGATCCATAAACTTTCATACATATTTTCAAACAATGTTATTCAGTGGCTTGCAGGAACAACTTTTGAATTTTCCATTTATTATTCCAGGTTAAAAAAATAACTTCAGAGTTCTTGTTCCAAATTCTCCAGATGGTGGCTTAAACACATACAGAATCATCCTCATTCTGCTTCTACACTCAAATATGACAAAGGTCAATATTTGAAGGATCAGAAAACACATAGTGTGCTAAGTCACTTTACTCATGTCTGACTCTTTGCAACCCTATAGACTGGAACTCAACAGGCTCCTCTGTCCATGGGATTCTCCAGGCAAGAATAGGGGAATGGGCTGCCATGCCCTCTTTCAGAGGAAACATATAGAGATGAGGTCAAAAACAGAAGCAAAATAAGGAGATGTCCAGTGACCAAAAAAGAATTATGATGTGTATCCATCACTTAAAAAAAAAAAAAATGAAAGGAGGGAAGGAAGGAAGGGAGGGAGGGAAGAAGAAAGGAAAGAAAGAAAAAGGGAAGGAATGAAGGAAATACAGAAAACTTGCAAGCAAATATGGGCTGACGAAGGTCCAGAGAGAGCTAGGAATGGAACTGGACCACAGCAAAGGGGCTCAGTTGTTGAGCCTATGAAGTTTTATATTTAACATCTCATTTTTTTAAAAAGAGGCAATGAAATCACACATATGGTATGTAATTTAAAATAAAATGTAAACATAGGGTAAAAAAATTGTCCAGCAAATATGCCCAAAATGCTTTATAACAATGGGACTATGAAAAATAGCTATTTTCTTCTTTGTTCATTCCTATACTAAGTTAAAATAGACAAATAACTACTACTCCATTGTCTCATCTCTTTACTTTGCAGGTCTATCTTTATACACTGAAATAGTTGCCGAAGTGCAAGCAACCTGGGCTCTAAGCCCAACCTCCTGATGACTAACAGGCCTTGGGTGGAGAATCCAAGCCTGTAAAGGTGGTGACTTCCAGAGGTCAATGGAGTTGTCCTTGGGAAGATCAGGTCAGACCTTGTCTATGGCTCCTCTTCCCTTCCCCAGGATATTCTTAACACAACAATACATTTTATCATTAAAGACTAAAAACACACTGGCTTCTGTTTTTGAGTCATCTCATTGTTTGGATGTTTGTGGGAAGGCAGTGATGAATGGAAGCCAGGCTGACCTAATCTAGTCTAAATATTCTGAGCTGGAGAAGGGAATCCTCTGCAGCAGAATGCCAACCTACATCTTTTAATTGCCTCGGCTCCTGATAGATTGGCTCTTACCCCCTTTGAATTCCTTTGTTGCAGAAGAGTTAAAATTCATGAGCGTCCCATGCCTGGGAAAATTCACTCCAGTGCTGCGATTTTTCTGAGCCAAGCTGGCCAACATCGCAAAGAGTCGGAGGTCTGGCAGGCCATCTGTTACATAATAGTCAACAATCTCGAAAATCTAGGGAAACAGGGATGAGGAGAGCGAAGATGATGAGGCATTTAAACGGAACAGATTGCTGCCTTACATGCAGGGGGGAAAAAAGGGAGAGATAATATGCTTTGATTGAAGCAGAGACAAGCTTTATTAGCATAGGGAACAAAACAAACTTTAAAAAAGCCGCACCAATAAAGCTGACAGTCTAAAGAGGCTTGGTGACAAACCCCATGTTGAATTGTAAGTCACAGGGGTCCCAAATGTGATGGGGAGACACGTACACACAAACAACACACAATGTATATGCTCACACACAGATGCACAGATACATAGGAGAGAAACAACTGAAAAACTGCTATTGGATTCAAGCCTTTACTTAAGTTTCAAATGCTTACGAGCCTGGGAAAGGCACTTTGCCTTAACCACCTTCCAAGCAAACCACCTTCATTAGTGGGTGAGAAGAGTCAGGGTCTACTTTGACTATTTCAGCAAAGCACACCCACATATCACCAGCACTGGACTTTCAAATTTCCTAATAGCTGCCTGTAAACACTGTCATCTTTACTAGACCCAAGTCTCTTCTTAGCCATGGCATATGCAGCGTTCGACCTGAGAAACACCGTTTCTAAAAAACAGGAATGAAACTGGAGGTAACAAAGATTAAGGAAAAAGAGATGAGGACAATTGGGGAAAGAGAAGAAATAACAAAAGGAAGATAGGAAACTCTGGAAAAGGCATAATGTCAGTAGAGAGCTTCAAAACATAGGGCAAAAATAAAGTATGTTTAAAATCAACTAGTTGGCAAACAAAAACTGAACTCTAATTGGTGGCATGCTGGCTGAAGTGTTTTGAGGGGGAATCTCTTGATGTCCACAGCTTACATTGAAATATGTCCAAAAATAAAATGGATTGATGGCTAGATAGAAGGATAGAAAAAATGGACTGCTTTATACTGAAACAAATAAGATAAATGCTAATTGTGGAATCTAGGTGGTGGGTACATGGGTCTCCACTGGATAATTCTTTTATCTTGTCTGAATTTTGAAAATGTCCACAATAAAATGTTGAGAAAAAAATAAATGAACATTATGACTCCAAACACTAAAATAGAATGAACACTAAAATAAGAATTCTAGATATTTTTAAATGTCTAATTAGTCATCTCTTCAATTTCCATTTTTCTTTCATATGACATTGTTTCCAAATATGTAGCTTGAACTAGAAAGGAAAAGAATGGATTAAAGAACATGGTTACAAAGCTCGAGAGACTAGCTTTGCTTCTGTAGTTATTTCCTTGTTGTTATCTTGTTGTTCTTATTGTTTTAACTGAAATTAATGAGACTGGTAAAAAGTCATAATTTGGTATAAAAAAGTAGATTTTACAGGCATTTTCTCCTAAATGAACTCTCTCTGGGATGAACAATACCAATTCTTTATTTCTCCTCATGAGTTCCTTCCCCTGACATAAAATCACTGGAAAACATTCCAACAAAACCAATTTAAAGCCTCAGATAATTCAGAGAGCCAAGTTGGAATGTGTTTGGCAAATTTAATTCCAATAAAAAGTATCTGGTTTATTTTTCTTGCAAGTCTTCACTGGATCTAAATAACCAAACTTGTTAGATGTATTTTCATTGAGGAGTTGACCAGTTTAAAACTGTGGCATATCAAAGAGTAAAAGAATGAAAGAAATAACTTTTATTTCTAAAAGTTTCATTTTGCCCATCTCTCTTGAACTAAGCTATGAACTGACAGTTTGCGTTCGGTGACAGGAGAAATCAGAAAGGAAAACATAATCTAGAGGATAGCTAAACCTTCACGTGCATTTGTCTGTCTATATATTTCAGAAAGGGCTTAATGTCATGCTCAGGACATTTTACACCTAACTCAACATGTGCAGAAGCCACTTTTTTTCCTCCTGTAATAACTAAGAGTAAAAACATATATTTTATATGTACATATATATTTTAACCAAGTTCACTTAGTGTGTTCAAGTCAAAACTTTAAGCATAAGGCACTGAAATGTCAAATGAAAACATAAGCAATTCCATTTTATGTACAAAACTGCATTGTGAGGTAACCTCCCAGCTCAGAACATGACGATGTGAAAGAGGGCAAGGTTAGAGGCTTGGATTGGTTCGAGAATATATTTCTGTAAGAAGCACATTTTATACTGGAACGTGACAGGCGACAAGGTTATTGTCTGCAAGTTTTCACCCCAGGGGATTAAAAAAAAAAAGAGAGGGGGAAAATGTGAAAGTATTTCAGCAAATAGTAGACACTGTGGGGTGTCCTCTTTTCCAAGCCAGCAACAGCAGTTTCAACGCCTTGACCCATGAAAAGAGACACTGGTAGTTCAATGCTCACCAAATGGTGGGTTTGGGATGCAGTATTGGAAAATTACTGGGTAGAAGTGGATGCAATTTACAAGAGCAAAATAAAGCCAGAGGATCTGGAGGAGGAGGGGCTCTCTTTGTCCTGTTCGGTGGCATTTCTGGCCTCTGTCACTCCTTCCTCCATCACTTCCAGGCCTTCTCAGGCCTGAGGAGTCAGGCAGGAACTACCTCAGACACCAAGAACCCAATGTCTGCTCTCCAACAAGTGGCAGAAACCTGCCCCTGGTGGCTGACCCTGTCTATATAACACCTCAGATGCACAAAACGCCAGCCGGTTTATCTGAGAGGAATGAAAACTCACCACAAGATTTGCAGCAAGTACCTCTAAAGGCTTGAGTGTCCAAATGTCTGCAGAGTCTACTTCTAATAGGAGAAAAGGCCTTTGAAGAATTCATCAGATGAAATGACAGAAATGTTGGGAGAAATTTCGAGATAACTGCAGCTTCTGAAACACAAACGAAACAAATACTTGTTAAGAATCAGATGGCCTAGGTATTAGTGTTGCCATTTACTACTTGTGAATATTGAGCTAGGATTTTATACCTTTAGTTTCATCTTTCCTGTCTGCAAAATGTGGAATAATAATAGTATAATAATAAAAATAATCCTACTAATCATCATTATTATTATTATTATCACAGGATTATTGTGAAGATCAAATGCACTCATGTGAACATAGCAATACTTCACATTTAAGTGCTTAATAACTACTTAGTATCTTAATTGCTGCTATGTTCATCATCATTATTATCTTCTTGGTCAGTCAGTGTTAGTAACTCAATCGTGTCCGAATCTTTGCAACCCCATGGACTGTAGCCCATCAGGCTCCTCTGTCCATGGAATTCTCCAGGCAAGAATGTTGGAGTGGGTTTCCATTTCCTTCTCCAGGTGATCTTCCCGACCCAGGGATCACACCTGAGTTTCCTGCATTGCAGGCAGGTTCTTTACCACTGTGCCATGAAGTCTCCCTATCTTCTTGATAGAAAGAATATATAAACTTGGGTAATATATATTTGTTGGGGGACTCTTGGCTAACAAACACAGGATGTGTATTTTGGGGGCTTGAATGATTTGCAATAAGTTACTTTGGCTTCATCCTGTTAACAGAAAAAACAAATCAGAAGAAAAGGAGAAGAAGACAAAAGGGAAAAGAGTGCATTTGTGGACAATCTTGGCTCTGAATACCAAGTCTGTTATATTTGCAAAGATTTGTGGCCATTTGCAGTCCCCTTAACAAGCCTGAGGAAAGTCCCATGGTATTTTTCTATTCTCAAGACATATTTGAAGTAAATAAGGTAAGTCCCTTAATGAAAACTGAGATTCCAGGGAGGTAGAGAACACAATTATCTGATTTTGCAATGGGCCAGGCAAAGTACGTGTAGGTGTAGGTATCAGCTTTCATCCTGCAAGACAACAAGAAAAGTCTTCCACATGTATCATGTTTGAGAATTGAGTTTTAACATACATTCCTTATGATACCAAAAAAAAAAAAAAAGATTTTAAAGGGAGTGATATAATTTTTAGGTGTAGGAAAAAAATTACTTAGTATCCACAACTTTGAAAAAAATCACATTATTCACTTGTATGTAGTCAGAATTCTTGGTTGCAAGCCACAGAAAATAACTGGGCAACCTAAGCAGAAGGGAATATTTTGGAAGGATATGGAGGCCTCTTAGGAGGACCAGGCTTAGAATAAGCAAGAACTCTGGGACTAATCTATAAGAAGTACATTTCTGCTGCTCAAGATGTATAATCGACATCACCTACTGTGTTCTTTTTCCTCAAGAGTCAAAATCCTAGAAAAGCATATCTGATTGGCCAAGGGTGGTCATATGACCTACTTATGGGGTTGTGCAGCTGTATTCTCTTCAGGCCCAATAGTGGAAGTGGGCAGTGTCTCCTCCCAAAACCCACACACAGTGGGGGATTATCCAGAAAAGCAATCAAGATGATGCTCTGAGGGTTAGTATTGGACGCTGGACAGCCAGAGGAGGCGGCATTTTTCTTTGGTTGTTGTTATTCAGTCACTCAATTGTGTCCGACCGTTTGCAACCCTGTGGACTGCACAATGCCAAGCTTCTCTATCTTCACTATCTCCCAGAGTTTGCTCAAATTCATGTCCATTGAGTTGGTGATGCCATCCAACCACTTTCCTGAATTAGTTTTAATCATGTGTATCATCCTTCACACATTTAAAATTATTTCTAAGAATAGGTAATTCTTAGAGTTCTGAGTTTTCTGGTTCCAATCAAGTAACTTATAGATCTTCATCAATTTCGAAGAGGCACTCTGAGAAAAGGTAGAGGTAATCATGGCTGTTAACAGAGATGTTGTGATCCAGAATCAGCTCTGTTGTTTTGAAAAGGATAGGCTAAATTAATTTTTTTGTATATGAAACTGACCAACATAAAAATAGAATAATAACCAGCAGTGCCATGGGTAGAGTGAACAAGGCACTCTCATACATTGTTGGTAGAAGATTAAATTGGTGCATCCCATCCGAAGGATACTTTGGCGTTATACGTTTAAAATGTCCACATCTTCTGATCCAAAAATTCCATTTTAGAAATTTATCTTAAAAGAAAGATTAGTATAAACACAAATATATTTATTGCAACATTGTATTGATATATATTGGGCTTCCCAGGTGGCCCGGGGGTGAAGAATCTACATGCCGATAATGCAAGAGATGTAAGTTTGATCCCTGTGTCCAGAATATTCCATGGAGGAGGGAATGGGAACCCACTCTAGTGTTCTTGCTTGGGAAATCCCATGGACAGAGGAGCCTGATGGGCTACAGTCCATGGGGTCACAAAAAGTTGGACATGACTTAGCGACTGAGCATATATGCATTGATATATAATTGTGAAAAAGTAGAAACTACACAAATATTCAACAAAATGCAGATTGGTTGAATAAACTGGTAAACTACATAATGAAATAGTTTGCAGTCATTAAAAGATGTTATGGAATTGTTCATTAACATTTTAAGATATTTGTGATATGTGGTTTAAGAACAACAAAAAAAAAAAACGGGTTACAAAACAGTACGTGAAGTATGATGGCCTTTTGGTTTAAAAAATGCAAATATAGTTTGTGTTGACTACTTTACACAGAGAAAGCTAAAAAAAAGTCTGGAAAGTCATACATTAAAATATTAAAAGTGGTGATTTCAGGTGGTGGGATTATGGGTGATTTTTATCTTTCTGTTTTCTATTTGATTTTTTTGGCCTTTACATACTGCACATGTAACTGAAACATAAGCTATTTATAAATATTTTTGTGTTAAGGAAGTGTGTGTGCATACATGCTAAGTTGCTTCAGTTGTGTACGACTCTTTGCAACCTCATGTACTGTAGCCCTCCAGGCTCCTCTGCCCATGAAATTCTCCAGGCAAGAATGCTGGAGTGGGTTGCCATCCCCTCCTCCAGGGGATCTTCTTGACCCAGGGACTGAATCTGAATCTTTTGTTTCCTGCATTGGCAGGTGGGTTCTTAACAACACTACCACCACCTGGGAATCCCTAAGGAAATATAGACTAACATTAAATGTGCATACAGAGGCAGGACTGATGTCACAGATACTACTTAAGAAACATACCTTGTGTAAATTGTGCTTTGTAAGAAAAAAAAAAAAAAGCCTCTTTGCCTAAGTTGACATCTTGAAACATCCTTACATGTTTATGAGAGAGACCATAATGTCCTTCCTTGTGTCTTTGTTCCCATCATGAGGCTAAGGCATTTTTTCCCAAAAATTGTCTATTAATGTCTATTAATGTCTGAAATTGTCTATTAATGCAAAAATCATGGGCTACAGAGAGAAGCTGTGCTTCCTTTGACCATGGGGAAGAGAATAGAAAGGTCCTTCACTTTGCCAAATGAACAGAAAGCACCCAGACCTTTTCAGCCTCAGTGCCATTCATGCAAATATATGTGAGATCCATAGTTTAATAGATAAAGTATCAAGCAAGCATCCCAATCCATTATTTCTGGAAGGGCAAGGTTGGCTCAGGGGGCACACTTCACAGGGCCCCAAGGATGCAAAAATGCCCTCAGATAGTGCAGCTCAGGGTGAATTTGTACACTTTCTCTATAAATTAAGCCTTACTTGCGGTTTCTAAGGAGGCCCATAAAGGATGCAGAAAAGCAAGCATTAATGTGTTTCCCTGCACTGTAGTCAAAATGAAGTTTCAAAAGAGGCAAACACTTTGGTCTGCTTCTTTTCCCCTCATGGCAGCTTCTAGCTTTCATTTTTCTGAACAATTATTTTCTAATTCAGATGCTTAATAAGAACCTTCAGGTCAATATGATGAAAGGCACTTTGTAAAATGAAGAACCAGCATTATGCCAAATTAAAGTTTAGATCTTTGCAATGAATGAACCATTTTCTATATAGAAATCCATGGCTATGACCCAGGGGCAGTGCAGAGGTTATTTTTTTCTTTCTTTCTTTTCTTTTCTTTTTTTTTTTTTTTTTTTTGGTTCTTTCTAATGAAACTTTCTCTCTCTCTCTTTTTTTTTTTTGCCAGTTGTCTTTGTGTCTCAGAATTGAATGTTGCCCACTGGATTTTGCTGCTGGTTCCCTCCCTCTCTGTGCTGTACAACGGTAACTGCTACACAGAGTGTGCTCTGCAGAGTCATGTGTGTGAAGCTGGTGTTCCCTTGGAGGGTTGGTACAGGACATTTCATCCTTTTTATGTCCCTGGCCCCCTTTTCTGTCTTGGTTTTGTGAAACCTTGTTCAGTAGTTACCAGAGAGAACAAAATGCCCGGCAAAATGAGGGAAAGCATTGCAGAGAAAATCTGTTTGCACAAGGCACAAGGGCCAGCCAGCTATAGCTTGATCAACTTTGTGGTTTAACTTTTCACAAAGTAAAAACCATAGGACAAGCTTTGGCAGGATGGAGGTGAGTGTGGGGGTTGGAGAACAAGGGGAGAAATAAATCTTGTTTTAATTAGCCCTACAAAAGAGGTCCATTTAACTTAAAGAGGACTAGCATGGATGGTAGAATCATATCTTTTTCTCTGTATTTATTAATGGGTGACAATAACAGACAGATAGAAAAATGAATTTGCCTCATTCAATAAAAGCAAATAATCTAGATTAGTGGTATTGGATCCTCACTAGGGCATAGCAGGGGCATGATTAAGTTTATGTGTGGGTCTGCTAGAAGTTCAATTATTTTAGGTTATTTTTAAAAGCTTTATTGAGGTATTTTAGGTTATTTTAGATTCTTGCTCATAAGGGTCTTGCCAATTAATAAAGGCTGTGAAAGTGAAAGAGTTCGTTGCTCAGTCATGTCTGACTCTTTGTGAGTCCATGGACTGTAACCTACCCGGTCGTCTGTCCATGGGATTCTCCAGGCAAGAAGACTGGAGTGGGTAGCCATTCCCTTCTCCAGAAGATCTTCCTGACCCAGTGATAGAACCCGGGTCTCCTGAATTGCAGGCAGATTCTTCACCGTCTGAGCCAGCTGTAGCTATAGTTATCACTGTATGCCCAGACCAAGAGTCAAGCTCTTGAGTATGACCTCAGAGTTACTACTCTCAGACCAAAGTATGTTCCACTTTTAAATCACTCCCATAGCTCTAATTATGCTTTTAAAGATCCAGTTTGTAACCTTGATTTATTATGGTCTTTTTTGGTTCAGAGTACTAAAAGGAATCCCTAGTTGGAAATTCTCTGCAAATTCCACTTTATTTACTGTGCTAAGTTGCTTCAAGTTGTGTCCAACTCTATGTGACCCTATGAACTGTAGCCTGCCAGGCTCCTCTGTCCATGGGATTCTATAGGCAAAAATACTGGAGTGGATTGCCATTCCCTTCTCTAGGGGATCTTCCCCACCCAGGGGTCAAACCAGCATGTCTCACGTCTAACCTGCATTGGCAGGCGGGTTCTTTACCACTAGTGGCACTTGGGAAGCCCCATTTTATTTACAGTTCAGTGCTTTTTGTTCCCCAAATTATTTCTTAATTTATCATCCCTGTTTGAAATATTAGAGCCTTTTTAAAGAGTGTAAATTAAGAAGTTTCGGGTTTTTTTTTTTTTTTTTTGATGGTTCGACTTACACCATCCTTTAGCCCAATGACTTATTCATTTCTTATTTCACCCTTTAGCCCTGTGTCTTATTCTCTGGGTCCATGGACCTTGAACTGAGCAGATGATAAATGAGGTTCATTCTCGCTACAGGGATATGTTAGCAGATATAAATAATAGTGTTCATTTTAATAAAATAAGATATCTTGGAACAACCAAGAAATAAACTGTTATTAGTTTTATATTATTTCACTGTTTCTATCATTATCTCTGTAATGGACATGGCAGTAAATAATAGTTTTACCTTCATGTCGGGAAACTAAACACAGATCAGTTAAATGTTATAAAAAGTCATGCTGTATTATGCACCTGTTTAAAAATCAGGACAAGGGAAACTAGAACAGCTCTTCAAGAGGTCTATGTAGACAGAAAATTATTATTCACTGGTTCATTGAAACTCAAGAAGGAATTTTTATATCAGAGCATTTTCTGATATCGATCTATATTGAGACTATAAAGCTAGTTTCTTAAAGAACCTCCACATGTTCTCTATAGTGACTGCACCAATTTAAAAAATCTAAAAATAGAACTACCATATGACTCAGCAATCCCACTCCAGGGCATATATAATTCCAAAAGATCATGTACCTCAATGTTCATTGCAGCATTGTTTACAGTGCCAAGACATGGAAGCAAACTAAACGTCCACTGACCGAACAATGGATAAAGAAGACGTGGTACCTATATACAATGGAATATTCCTCAGCCATAAAAAGAACAAAATCGTGTCATCTGCAGAGGTGTAGATGAACCATCTGTAGATGGTCATACAGAGTGAAGTCAGAAAGAGAAAAACAAATATCATATATTGATGTATATATGTGGAATCTAGAAAAATGGTATAGATGAACCTATTTGTAAAGCAGAAATAGAGACACACAGATGTAGAGAACAAATTTATGGATACCAAAGAGGGATGGGGGATGCTGGGATGAATTGGGAGATTGCAACTGATATACATACACTGCTGCTGCTGCTGCTGCTGCTACTAAGTCACTTCAGTCGTGTCCAACTCAATGCAACCCCATAGACAGCAGCCCACCAGGCTCCCTCATCCCTGGGATTCTCCAGGCAAGAACACTGGAGTGGGTTGCCATTTCCTTCTCCAATGCGTGAAAGTGAAAAGTGAAAGTGAAGTCACTCAGTCATGTCCGACTCTTAGCAACCCCATGGACTGCAGCCCACCGGGCTCCTCCATCCATGGGATTTTCCAGGCAACAGTACTATGTATAAAATGGGCTTCCCTAGTGGCTCAGACAGTAAAGCGTCTGTCTGCAATGCAGGAGACACAGGTTTGATCCCTGGGTTGAGAAGATCCCCTGGAGAAGGAAATGGCAGCCTACTCCAGTATTCTTGCCAGGAAAATCCCATGTATAAAATAGATAACTACTGAGAACCTACTGTATAACACAGGAAATTCTACTCAATGCCCTGTTGTGACCTAAATAGGAAAGAAATCCAAAAAAGAGAGGATATATGAACATGTTTGAGTTATTCACTTTGCTGTACAGCCGAAAATAAAGCAACACTATAAAGCAACAATAGTTAATAAAAATTTTAAAAAAGACCACAAAGCTAGGCAGTGGGAGTTCAGTTCAGTTCAGTCCATTTGCTCAGTCATGTCCAACTCTTTGTGACCCCATGGACTGCAGCACACCAGGCCTCCCTGTCCATCACCAACTACCAGAGTTTACCCTAACTCATGTCCACAGAGTCAGTGATGCCATCCAACTATCTCATCCTCTGTTGTCCCCTTCTCTTCCTGCACTCAATCTTTCCCAGCATCAGGGTCTTTTCAAATGAGTCAGTTCTTCGCATCAGGTCAAAGTATTGGAGTTTCAGCTTCAGCAACAGTCCTTCCAATGAACACCCAGGACTGATCTCCTTTAGGACGGACTAGTTGGATCTCCTTGCAGTCCAAGGAACTCTCAAGAGTCTTCTCCAACACCACAGTTCAAAAGCATCAATTCTTCGGCACTCAGCTTTCTTTATAGTCCAACTCTTACATCCATACATGATCACTGGGAAAACCATAGTTTTGACTAGACAGACATTTGTTGACAAGGTGTGTCTCTGCTTTTTAATATGCTATCTAGGTTGGTCATAACTTTCCTTCCAAGGAGTAAACGTCTTTTAATTTCATGGCTGCAATCTCTATCTGCTGTGATCTTGGAACCCAGAAAAATAAAGTCTGCTACTGTTTCCACTGTTTCCCCATCCATTCCCCATGAAGTGATGGGATCGGATGCCATGATCTTCGTTTTCTGAATGTTGAGCTTTAAGCCAACTTTTTCACTCTCCTCTTTCACTTTCATCAAGAGGCTGTTTAGTTCTTCTTCACTTTCTGCCATAAGGGTGATGTCATCGACATATCTGAGGTTATTGATATTTCTCCCGGCAATCTTGATTCCAGCTTGTGCTTCATCCAGCCCAGCATTTCTCATGATGTACTCTGCATAGAAGTTAAATAAGCAGAGTGACAATATACAGCCTCGACATACTCCATTTCCTATTTGGAACCAGGAAAAGGAGTTGTTCCATATCCAATTCTAACTGTTGCTTTCTGACCTGTATATAGATTTCTCAAGAGGCAGCTCAGGTGCTCTGGTATTCCCATCTCTTTCAGAATTTCCCACAGTTTATTATGATCCACACAGTCAAAGGCTTTGGCATAGTCAATAAAGTAGAAGTAGATGTTTTTCTGGAACTCTCTTGCTTTTTCCATGATCCAGCAGATATTGGCAATTTGGTCTCTGGTTCCTCTGCCTTTTCTAAAACCAGCTTGAACATCAGGAAGTTCACGGTTCATGTATTGCTGAAGCCTGGCTTGGAGAATTTTGAGCATTACTTTACCAGCATGTGAGATGAGTGGAATTGTGCGGTAGTTTGAACATTCTTTGGCATTGCCTTTCTTTTGGATTGAAATGAAAACTGACATTTTCCAGTCCTGTGGCCACTGCTGAGTTTTCCAAATTTGCTGATATATTGAGTGCAGCACTTTCACAGCATCATCTTTTAGAATTTGAAATAGCTCAACTGGAATTCCATCACCTCCACTAGTTTTGTTCATAGTGATACTTCCTAAGGCCCACTTGACTTTACATTCCAGGATGTCTGGCTCTAGGTGAGTGATCACACCATCGTGATTATCTGGGTTGTGAAGATCTTTTTTGTATAGTTCTTTTGTGTATTCTTTCCACCTCTTCTTAATATCTTCTGCTTCTGTTCGGTCCATACCAGTTCTGTCCTTTATTGCACTAGATGTGATAGACAGAGTGCCTAATGAACTATGGACGGAGGTTCGTGACATTGTACAGGAAACAGGAATCAAGACCATCCCCAAGAAAAACAAATGCAACAAAGCAAAATGGCTATCTGAGGAGGCCTTACAAATAGCTGTGGAAAGAAGAGAAGCAAAAACCAAAGGAGGAAAGGAAAGATATACCTATTTGAATGCAGAGTTCCAAAGAATAGCAAGGGGAGATAAGTAAGCCTTCCTCAGCGATCAATGCAAAGAAATAGCGGAAAACAATAGAACAGGAAAGACTAGAGATCTCTTCAAGAAAATTAGAGATACCAAGGGAACATTTCAAAGATGGGCTCAGTAAAGGCCCTGAGAGTAGTTGGTGTACAATCTTCTGTTCTTGTTCATCCTGAAAGGCAAGTATCCTTAGTAGGGAGCTCAATACCTAACTACTTGCTACCCAAAAGTTTACTTATTTTCAGAAATTCATGTTGAAGTCTTCCCTCGTGGTCTCTGTTTAAGAATCCTCCTTGCAATGCAAGGGACACTTGTGTGATCCCTGGTCTGAGAAGATCCGACATGCCTCAGAGCAACTAACCCTCTGTACTGCAAATACTGAGCCCTGTTCTGCAAATATGTGCTCCATAACAAGAAAAGCCACTGCAATGAGAAGACCACAAACCTCAACGAAAAGTAGCTCCCACTCACTGCAACTAGATAAAGCTCACATGCAGCAACAAAGACCCACCACAGCCAAAAAGAATTTTTTCTAAATCTTAAAAAATCCATTTTGTGGTCCAACTGAAGCAAAATCGTCGGCCTTAAATTGCATCCTCCTTTCACTGATTTTCAGGCTGTCATGATAGCTCAGTTGGTAAAGAATCCATCTGCAATGCAGGAGACCTGGGTTTGATCCCTGGGTTGGAAAGATACCCTGGAAGAAGAGAAAGGCTACCCACTCCAGTATTCTGGCCTAGAGAATTCCATTCCTTAGAGAATATAGGCCATGGGATTGCAAAAAGTCAGACACGACTGAGTGATTTTCACTTTCAATGATTTTCAAAAGAAAATCTTTGCTTAGAATTAGTTTTTGTGAGTAGAACAAATGGAATTTTCATTCTAAACTTGGGAACAAAAAATAGTGATTCTTAAACTGTCCTTTCACAGTACACTCTGTTATAGATTGGCTCAAGAGATTCCACCACTAAAAATGATGTATTTAGAGTTACTGTACAAAGCAAAAACACAGGATAACCAGTTACATTTGAGTTAAAAATAAACCATAAATATTTTTTAGTACATAAAATATCCCTCTGCCTTCTAAAAATATTCAAGAAGAAATCTCATTACAAAATTAAAACTTTGCTTTTTATTTACTTTTTTGTAGTCTAGGTTCCTTTAGTGAAGAAGTATTTTTAAGATTGACATGAATAAATCTGGGTATGTATATGTTGTCTCTCATAAATACATCAATAAAGTATTATTCATCATTTTAGTAAGGTAGCTTTCCTTGCAGAATGGTTTCTTTCTGCACCTGTACTAAAAATGTCAACTTACCCCAATTCTAAAGCACTTATAAATCTTGGAGTATGAACTTTTAAATATAAGTTTTTAGGAATATATATGCTCCTAAAACTTAATGTCATAATTGAACAAATTTGTCACTGATACTTTGGGATTTCTTTTACTTAATCATTTAGTAGAGATTATTGAGCACCTGTTTTATGTCATGAATGAGAAAATATCCCATCCTTCAAGAATATTATAGTCAAATAGGCAAAAGAAGACACAGTTAAATGCTAGAAAATGACACGGTTGCTATAACACCTCAGATATATCACCCACAAATTTGATTCTTGTGCTAAGAATACATGTTCCTGAAAACCACAATGTTTTTAAAACAAAGTGACTAGATAAACATACTTAAAGTTAGTTTTTATTGAGTGTTTCTTTTGGGCAAGTCACTGTGGTAGTTTGGGTTAATCCATTATCTAAATGAATCCTCATAATTCTCAGTTCAGTCGCTCAGTCATGTCTGACTCTTTGTGACCCCATGGACTGCAGCACCCCAGTCTTCCCTGTCCATCACCAACTCACAAAGCTTGCTCATGTCCATCAAGTCAGTGATGCCATCCAACCATCTTATCCTCTGTCATCCCCTTCTCCTTCTGCCATCAATCTTTCCCAGCATCAGGGTCTTTTCAAATGAGTCAGTCCTTTGCATCAGGTGGCCAAAGTATTGGAGTTTCAGCTTTCTATGATGTATACTGTTTTACTCTTCCCTTTTTGAAGCAGAATCACAGCAAGGCAGATTCACTGGCTTTGCCCAAGTACACACACCTTCTGAGAGGCGACCAATTGGTGCCTGCTATGAATCAAAGAAGGGGATTTCCAGCTGGTGCTAGTGATAAAGAACTCCACCTGCCAACGCAGGACACCTGGGTTCGATCCCTGGGTCAGGAAGATCCCCTGGAGTAGAAAATAGTAACCTACTCCAGTATTCTTGCCTGGGAAATTCCATGGAGAGAGGAGCCTGGTGGGCTACCATCCATGGGGCTACAAAGAGTAGGACATGACTGAGCACATGAATCAAAGAAGCTGGGATATTGGATGGGGTCAATGTGACTCAAAGTTTTTCTTTCTTCACAGTAGATTCCCTGAAGGATCACCAATATTAGAGAACCTATTTTTAATGTATTTTTAATGTATATTTATCATAGGATAAGTATAATTAATATTACAATATGTTACATATGAAAGCTGTTATAGTAAATCCTAAAGCATTCTCATGAGAAGGAAAAACTTCCTTTTTCTTTATTTTAATGTTTATTAGCGTATAGTTGCTTTAGTTGTGTTCGTTTCTACTGTTCAGCAAAGTGAATCAGCTGTATGTATACATTTTTTGTTGCCCAACTCTTTGCAACCCCATGGATTGCAGCATGCCATATATCACCTTGTCTTGGATTTCCTTCCCATTTAGGTCACCACAGAGCACTGAGAAGAGTTTCCTGTGCTATAGAGTAGGTCCTCATTAGTAATTCATTTTATACATAGTAGTGTATATATGTCCATCCCAGTCTCCCAGTTCGTCCCCATTTCCCTGTTGGTTTGGTATCCATATGTTTGTTCTCTACCTCTGTGTCTCTATTTCTGCTTTGTAAATAAGATTGTCTACAAAATTTTTTTCCAGAGCACCTATTTCTAATGTAAAATACTGGAATAGTCAGAATATCGTTGGACCAATACCTGATTACATCTGAATTTTTCTCTACTGGACTGACCCATGATATATTTTTTTTCATCATCACCACTTTTTTGCTCCAGGAAATCATCTGAGATTACAGTTTAGAAATCTCAACCTGTATATGTAGACTTTATCTGCATCAGTTAGATCGTCTGAAGGAAGAGTATCTTTCAAAGTGATTAGTGCCGGCAGGCAACCAGATGGCTTCACCAGTGAATTAATTCAAACATTTAAGAATGAAATGATACCAAACTTGAACAAACTCTTCCAAAGAACAGAAAAAGACAGCTTACTTGCTAACACTTTAGGAGTCCAGTTCAGTTCAGTCACTCAGTTGTGTCTGACTCTTTGCAACCCCATGAATCACAGCACGCCAGGCCTCCCTGTCCATCACCAACTTCCGGAGTTCACTCAGACTCATGTCTATCGAGTCGGTGATGCCACCCAGCCATCTCATCCTCTGTCATCCCCTTCTCCTCCTGCCCCCAATCCCTCCCAGAATCAGAGTCTTTTCCAATGAGTCAACTCTTCACATGAGGTGGCCAAAGTATTGGAGTTTCAGCTTTCACATCAGTCCTTCCAATGAACAACCAGGACTGATCTCCTTTAGAATGGACTGGTTGGATCTCCTTGCAGTCCAAGGGACTCTCAAGAGTCTTCTCCAACACCACAGTTTATAAGCGTCAATTCTTCAGTGCTCAGCGAATAACCTGAATTATATAGGCTGACATGAATATTTTAAGAAAGAAAAGTTTGATTAATATATTTCATTTAAAAAGATACAAAACATAAAACATATTAGGCTGAACTATACAAACTGTCATTGTAGGTCAAACATTGTCAAATGTTAGCCACTTCATATGGTTCAAACTAGCATTAGCAAATTGGATCTAGGTATCTTTAAGAGTAGCATCACCATCAACTGAGTTAGAAAAAAACTCGACATAATTCACACATTAAAAAAAGGAAAAAATATTGGTCATCTTGACACTGAAAAAACATTTGATAAGATTTAGCAGCCATTCATGAAAACAATTGTTGGCAAACTAGCCACAGATGTATTACTTAATAAAGAATATTGTGGTGGGCAGAAGTCTTAGATGATCCCCAAGACTTCTGCCCAATGAGGTATATTCTCTGTATAATTCCCTCTCCCTGAGTGTGAACAGAACATGTAAATATGATGGGATATCATTTGTGATTAAGTTGCTAATCAGTTAATGTTGAGTTAATCAAAAGACAGATTATCTAAATGGGCCTGATCTTCAGGTGAGCCATAGAGAGTAACATGGAAACTTCCATTACCATATGTAAAATAGATAGCCAACGGGAATTTGCTGTATGGCTCAGGAAACTCAAACAGCGGCTCTGTATCAACCCAAAGTGGTGGGATAGGGAGGAAGATGGGAGGGAGTTTCAAAAGGGAGGGGATATATGTATACATATGGCTGATTCATGTTGAGGTTTGACATAAAACAGCAAAATTCTGTAAAGCAATTATCCTTCAATAAAAAATAAATTAATTAAACACACACACACAAGGACTGGAATCTTTCTGGAGTCAGATTTACTGTAAAGGAGATGTAACAACAGAAAACCAGCTCACATATGTATTTTAAAAAACCACAGGAACCATCATTCTCAATGACAAACCTTGAAAACTTTCTCCTGAGATCAGGAATCCCCACTTGCACTGTTTCTATTCAATATTATACTAGCTGTCCTAGAAAGTGCAACAAAACAAGCAAACAAAATTAAAAGGAAAAGGATTGAAAAGGAATGGATAAAATTGGCATTGTTGACAGACTACCTAATGGTGGATTTTGAATATCCAAAAGAATCTACAAACTTTTAGAACTGACAAATAAATATAGCAAGGTTGCTAGATACAAGGAGGATCAATATACAGCAAAAGTTTTATTTTTATACAACACAAAAACTGTGGTTTGTGTCTAGTAATCAACAAAATGTAGAAAATAAAACTTATAACTTACAATAACACCAAAGTAATCAAATATAATAAATACCAAAATATAAAGATGTGTAAGACTTTTATACTAAAAGCTAAAAAAAATTAATGAAATAATTATGAAAATATTAATGAAATAATTAATGAAATATGATAAATAAAAAGAGATTTAAATAAATGGAGAGACATATCATGTTCATGAATTGGCTCAATGTTGTGAACATATCAGTTCAGTTCAGTCGCTCAGTCATGTCCAACTCTTTGCGACCCCATGAATTGCAGCATGCCAGGACTCCCTGTCCATCACCATCTCCCGGAGTGCACTCAAACTCATGTCCATCGAGTCGGTGATGCCATCCAGCCATCTCATCCTCTGTCGTCCCCTTTTCCTCCTGCCCCCAATCCCTCCCAGCATCAGAGTCTTTTCCAACAAATTACTCTATATACCTACTGCAGTTTCAATATAAGTTCCAGCAGTGCTATGGATTAAATGTTATGTTTCCTCAAATTTACATGCTGAAATCCTGATCTCCCACTGCTGTAAAGGTATTAGAACTTGGGGCCTTTGGGAGATAATTAGGTCACGTAGGTGGAGCCTTCATGAACTGTGAAGTGAAAAAGTGCAAGTGAAAGTCACTCAGTCGTGTTCAACTCTTTGTGATCCCATGAACTATACAGTTCTATCCGTGGAATTCTCTAGGCCAGAATACTGTAGTGGGTAGCCTATCCCTTCTCCAGTGGATATTCCTGACCCAGGAATTGAACTAGGGTCTCCTGCATTGCAGGTGGATTCTTCACCAACTGAGCTATGAGGCAAGCCTGTATCAGTGTCCTTATAAGAAGACAGATAAGCCCTCTCTCTCTCTTTCCCTCTTTGTCTCTATACCATGTGAGAATGCAACATGAAGAAGGCTGACTGCAGACCAGAAAGAAGGCCCTCGTCAGACACTTAACTGCAGCTCCTTGATCTTAGATGTCCCAGCTTTCAGAACTATGAGCAATAAATTCTTGTTGTTTAAGCTACCCAGTCTATGGCCATTTGTTACAGAGCCTGGAGGTGACTGAGATGTGTCATAATCCCACTCGTTTAGTTTTGCTTTTATTGCCTGTACTTTTGACGTCACATCCAAAGTCAATTCCCAGATCACTATCAAGGAGCTTTTCCTCTATGTTTTTTTTCTAGGATTTTCACAGCTTTGGATCTTACAATTAAGTATTTAATACCTTCTGAGTGAGTTTTTGTGAAGTCTAAGGGTCTAATTTAATTACTTTGCATGTGAATATCCAGTTTTCCCAATAGCATTTATCTCAGAAATCTCAGAAAAAATGATGTCGATAAAAGAACCCAGACATACGAGCTCATGCTCCAAGATTTCATTTATATAAAAAGTACAAAACAGGCAAAAATCTCCTGCAGGGTATCTTGCCTGGAGTATTCCACTCCCATGGACAGAGGAGTCTGGTGGGCTACAGTCCATGGGGTCACAAAGAGTTGGACACAACTGAAGCAACTCAGCACCTCTGTTCATTAGACTAGTGCTTATTGCCTTGCAGGCAGGTCAAATCTGAAAAATCATTGTTTCCAGATCAGCTCAAACATTTCAATGACTAGTCCACACAGTTTCTTTTGACATTATAAAATGTAATTTTTTCCAATCCAGCCACAAAATGTAACTGATATATGATTCTATTCTATTATTTATTCTATAATATTTTATATTTTATTCTATAAATCTATTAATATTATATTATTCTGTAAGTATAAAGACAAGCCAAATTAATCTATTGGGTTGGTCAGAAAGTTCATTCAGGTTTTTCCATAAGATGTCATGGAAAAATCCAAACAAAATCTTCTGAGGTACTGGGATGTTCTTTCTCAGTGTGGCTGCTGATGACACAAGTGGTTCTGATTGTAAAAGTGTACTGAGCCTTCTGCTTCTATGTGCACTTTTCTGTGTTAACATTATGCTCCAATAAAAGTAAAATTAAAAGGTAATTTGTTCAAATGTTTGTCAATAAGTGATTTACATAAAAATTAATGTACATCTAAGTGGTGTGGAAATTTAGAAATCATCATTTTACAAAATTGTGTCCTTTAAAAATTTTTGTATCCATCACTGTACCATGTGTACCTCAAAATTTGCTTGATTATGTTCTTTTTTAATTTCCACTGTATTTTGTTCCAAAAAGGGTAATAAGGAAATAAGGAAAATGTCTATTCATTTTGGTGACAAGGCTGTCAATCAAAAACAGAAGCTACCACTTTTTGAATGTCTAGTATATGTCACAACTGTAGCTTGTGTTGTCTCTAATTACTCAACATCTGGTGAGATGCGTTTTGTTATTCCTTTTGCAGATGAGCTAACTGAGGCTCAGAGACATAAAAGAATTTGACCAAGGCCACACTTATTTTTAAACTCAGGTTTGTTTCATTTCCAAACCTGTTATTTTTGCACCACACCATGGCATCCATATGTCTGCTTCTTAGGACAATGACAGCTTTCTGAAATATGCCACATGAACAGTCTACCTGCTGCCCATGAGCATTGGAATCTGGAGATCAGGGACTCATTTGCCTCCATTTCCATTTCTAGTAAATACAGGCACCATGGACTTCCTACCTTAGTCTTCCTGAGTCAGTGTTCCTCCTGTTTAGAGAGAGCTCAGACCACCATGATCATATGTTTCAATTTCAGTTTTTGGTTTCTAAAAATAAAAAGAGGATCCATGGTCTAGATATTCTAAAGCTGACTTTTTTCATCAAATGCAGCAAATAAAATAATGAGACATGAGTTGGGGGGGGTGGTTTATATGGTTTTGTTTAAGTTATGAGAAAAAATAGTCTTGCATTAAGGCTCCAAACAGGAAACATAGATTGTATTTTAATCACCATGCGGAACCCTGTGGAAGACTTTTAAACCCTCCTGGAGAAAAAAGAAAGGATGTTACATCTGCTTATAAGAAGATAAGGAAGTAAAGCTACTTATACTAGGCTTTTAAGAAAAAATGTACATAGAGACCAAAATTAGGCTGATGTGATTGCTTTATAGAACAGCTTCTTTTTCTTGTCTCACATGTCACCTTAACCCTTCTCCATCAGTTACACTGCTACTACTTGAGCTTCAGTGGTACATACAGGAGTTCCTGGTCAGATGCTAAGGATGATGCAGGGATCAGTTTAGTCCTTCATCAAAAATCCACTGGGTGCCTGCCATATACCAGATATGCTATGTATAATAGGGCGCTTAGGATAACCTGGTGAGTCAGATTTTTTTCCTGCCTTTAAGAAGCTTTAGTTTTGCCACTAAAGGGCTAGGGATTCAGTGTCCTCACCACCACCCCAGAACTGGCCCCGATCTATTGACTACTCCCAGAACCACCGGTTTTACTTGAAACAAGTCAGTGGAGGCTGAATCTGCTTTGGTTCTCCCCACTCCTCAAGGTTTTATTTAACAAGTCATCTGCCTTCTGCAACAAACACTGTTTCAATCCCCCCTTCATGGTCACGTTCATACTTTCCTTTTTATTTTCCCATTTGTCCACATGCTAAGTTCATGGCATCCTCTGATTGTATACTAGGACCATGTGTGTGTCTGTGTGCATGCTCAGACACACAAATGTGCATCTTCTCCCTAAACAGAGCCTCCCAATCTTCTGAAGGCATAAACCTTGCTTTTATTTTATTTATTTTTTTTAAAAAATTTATTTTTACTTTATTTTACTTTACAATACTGTATTGGTTTTGCCATACATTGACATGAATCCACCACGGGTGTACATGCGTTCCCAAACATGAACCCCCCTCCCACCTCCCTCCCCATAACATCTCTCTGGGTCATCCCCATGCACCAGCCCCAAGCATGCTGTATCCTGCATCGGACATAGACTGGCGATTCGTTTCTTACATGATAGTATACATGTTTCAATGCCATTCTCCCAAATCATCCTACTCTCTCCCTCTCCCTCTGAGTCCAAAAGTCCACTCTACACATCTCTGTCTCTTTTGCTGTCTTGCATACAGGGTCATCATTGTCATCTTTCTAAATTCCATATATATGTGTTAGTATACTGTATTGGTGTTTTTCTTTCTGGCTTACTTCACTCTGTATAATTGGCTCCAGTTTCATTCATCTCATTAGAACTGATTCAAATGTATTCTTTTTAATGGCTGAGTAATACTCCATTGTGTATATGTACCACAGCTTTCTTGTCCATTCATCTGCTGATGGACATCTTGGTTGTTTCCATGTCCTGGCTATTATAAACAGTGCTGCAATGAACATTGGGGTACATGTGTCTCTTTCAATTCTGGTTTCCTCAGTGTGTATGCCCAGCAGTGGGATTGCTAAACGACCCAATCAAAAAATGGGCCAAAGAATTAAATAGACATTTCACCAAAGAAGACATACAGATGGCTAACAAACACATGAAAAGATGCTCAACATCACTCGTTATTAGAGAAATGCAAATCAAAACCACAGTGAGGTACCACTTCACACCAGTCAGAATGTCTGCGATCCAAAAGTCTGCAAGCAATAAATGCTGGAGAGGGTGTGGAGAAAAGGGAACCCTCCTACACTGTTGGTGGGAATGCAAACTAGTACAGCCACTATGGAGAACACTGTGGAGATTCCTTTAAAAACTGCAAATAAAACCTTGCTTTTAGACATGCTTAGAATGTCTTATTTGGTCAGTTTTGCTTAAGAAGTACTGTTGATCAACTGACGAACTGGTTGAAAGACTCTGAGCCTATCTGTCCTGCATAACAGACAGGTTGGCTAATCCAAACCAATTTCTCTGGGATGAGGCCACCTGAGGTGAAGCAACAGGGCACTTCTGGTGAGCATGTCCACCTCGTGGGGTTTGACATGTTATCAGATGCCAAAGTTTGCCCGGGGTGACTAACAGCAGGCACTGGGGTTCGCTTATTACAGTTACTTCCATGAGAGAAAGTAGCCAGAGAGAATTAAATAAAAATGCAACCTTGGGTCCTTCCTAGAATCTAACATGATATAAAAAATCCCCAAGGTCTACAACAAAGTAGAATCGAATAATTCCTGTAACCATAGGGAAATGTGCAGAATTCTTAGGAGTAGAACTGTCCAGTGACTTCCATTCCCATCCTTCTTTTCCCATAAAAATGTCTAGATTTTCTATAAGTCAGTGGGAAAGGTTTATAGGGGATTACCCTTTAGGATAAAGGCTTCCCTTGTGGCTCAGTGGTAAAGAATCCACCTGCAATGAAGAAGATGCAGGATATGCAGGTCTGATTCCTGGGTCAGGAAGATCCCCTGGAGGAGGGCATGGCAACCCTCTCCATTATTCTTGCCTGGAGAATTCCATGGGCAGAGGAGCCTGGTGGGTTACAGTCCACAGGGTCACAAACAGTCAGAAGTGGCTGAGCATGCATGCACACCCTGTAGGATAAACTAATTGTTCTCAAAAACTATTTTTCTCCGGATAAAGCAAAGAATACTCAATAGTGGGGCTTGAGGTTATCATTGCAAGGTATGGGGGTAACTTTTCAAAGAAGAGGCCACATGGCAACTGCAAACACAACTCTCCATATTTAATTATAAGCTCCTTTGCTGCTTAGGCAATAGACAGTCAAGCACTCCAAACCTTAGCTGAACCCCAGCCCACATCTTCCCAGGCAGTTAGACTCCTACCCCACTAGTCTTGAAATCCCATAGGATTTTCTCCTCCACGGGAGAGTAAAATCCTAGACTCAAGTAAACTGTGACTTGGATGAGGCAGCATATCCAGTTATGTCAACATAGCCTGGTGGCTTAAAGTCAGATTGCCTCATTTTGTTCTGGACACACTGTAAGGGTTTGAATCCTGGCTCTGCTGCTCATTAAACCTTTACACCATGGGATAAGCTGCTTAACTTTAGTTTCCTCAGTAGTAACATGGCCATGGCAATCCTCGCAGAGCTACGTCTAGTCAACGTAGACAGCCCGTGGAGATGTGATGTGGCACATGGGAGTGCTCGGCCAGTTTTTATCTGACCCGCCCCACTGGGTCTCAGACTCAACAGGTGTGATGAAGACCATCCCCTACCAAGGGGAGTTAGGTTCCCTCTCTTGCCATTGATAGATTCCCACTCACAGAGCTCTCTGTGAAGTTCCCCATTTCTCATAGACTGTCTCCACTTCCTACACTGAATCCCAAACGAGAAGAGGGATCTTCAGTTCAGTTCAGTTCATTTGCTCAGTCGTGTCCAACTCTTTGCGACCCCATGAATTGCAGCACGCCAGGCCTCTCTGTCTATCACCAACACTCGGAGTTCACTCAAACTCACGTCCATTGAGTCAGTGATGCCATCCAGCCACCCCATCCTCTGTCATCCCCTCCTCCTCATGCCCCTAATCTCTCCCAGCATCAGTGTCTTTTCCAATGAGTCAACTCTCCGCATGAGGTGGCCAAAGTATTGGAGTTTCAGCTTCAGCATCATTCCCTCAAAAGAACACCCAGGACTGATCTCGTTTAGGATGGACTGGTTGGATCTCCTTGCAGTCCAAGGGACTCTCAAGAGTCTTCTCCAATACCACAGTTCAAAAGCATCAATTCTTCAGCACTTAGCTTCCTTTATAGTCCAACTCTTACATCTATACATGACTACTGGAAAAACCATAGCCTCGACTAGACGGACCTTTGTTGGCAAAGCTATGTCTCTGCTTTTCAGTATGCTATCTAGGTTGGTCATAACTTTCCTTCCATGGAGTAAGCATCTTTTAATTTCATGGCTGAAATCACCACCTGCAGTGATTTTGAAGCCCCCCAAAATAAAGTCTGACACTGTTTCCACTGTTTCCCCATCCATTTCCCATGAAGTGATGGGACCGGATGCCATGATCTTCGTTTCCTGAATGTTGAGCTTTAAGCCAACTTTTTCACTCTCCTCTTTCACTTTCATCAAGAGGCTTTTTAGTTCCTCTTCACGTTCTGCCATAAGGGTGGTGTCATCTGCATATCTGAGGTTATTGATATTTCTCCCAGCAATCTTGATTCCAGCTTGTGTTTCTTCCAGTCCAGCGTTTCTCATGATGTACTCTGCATAGAAGTTAAATAAGCAGGGTGACAATATACAGCCTTGACGTATTCTTTTCCTATTTGGAATCAGTCTGTTGTTCCATGTCCAGTTCTAACTGTTGCTTCCTGACCTGCATACAGGTTTCTCAAGAGGCAGGTCAGGTGGTCTGGTATTCCCATCTCTTTCAGAATTTCCCACAGTTTGATCCACACAGTCAAAGGCTTTGGCATAGTCAATAAAGCAGAAATAGATGCTTTTCTGGAACTCTCTTGCTTTTTCCATGATCCAGCAGATGTTGGCAATTTGATCTCTAGTTCCTCTGCCTTTTCTAAAACCAGCTTGAACGTCTGGAAGTTCATGGTTCACGTACTGCTGAAGCCTGGCTTGGAGAATTTTGAGCATTACTTTACTAGTGTATGAGATGAGTGCAATTGTGCGGTAGTTTGAGCATTCTTTGGCATTGCCTTTCTTTGGGATTGGAATGAAAAGGGACTTTTTCCAGTGCTGTGGCCACTGCTGAGTTTTCCATATTTGCTGGCATATTGAGTGCAGCACTTTCACAGCATCATCTTTCAGGATTTGGTCTAAAGACCTCCAAATTGGAGAATCTTATGACCCTCCAAGCATTGGGAAGCCTGAATTTGAGATGTGTCCTTTTGAAATAATTCCAGGGGAAATAGCCTTCACATGAGTGTGTTCCAAAGCAAGTTCTGCCAAATGTTGGTTCTATGAGGTCTCATCAAGTAAAACCTTCCGTAGTTAAATACATATTTAAAGGACTAGTACCATCTCTCTTGGAGATTCTGTATTCATGCGTAGTTGCTCAGCCATGTCCAATTGTTTGTGGCCCAATGCACTGTAGCCCACCAACCTTCTCTGTCCATGAAATTTTCTCATGTGCATCAATATATGAAAGGCTTGAAAAGATCATGAAGAAACTGACTTTGCTTCATCTCATTCAATGTTTCTACTATTTGTTTTACTACAAACCTGTTGTTAATATTTTGGAACCAATGTTCTTAGGAAAGCACAGTAGAAATGGTGGGAGATGTCAAAAACAATAATAAATGATGCTACCAGCAGCAGTCACCATTACTTGTCCTAAATTCTCAGAAAAATATTTTAAACATATTCTCTACATAGTCTTGTCCACAGTTAAGTTCTCCTTTCCCAAAATCACCTTCTGCTAAGTCACTTCAGTCGTGTCTGACTCTGGGCAACCCCATAGACGGCAGCCCACCAGGCTCCCCCATCCCTGGGATTCACCTTACCTGGCTGCATAACTGAGGTCTTACAGACTCTGGGATTGTTACCTAGGTCCTGTCATAGAGATGACCTGTTTGTGAAAAACTTTCTGTGGTTATTAAACACACATAGCTTGATTTTGATTTTTTTCATAAGAGAGTTATCTTCCTTAGAAAATAGATCATTCAACTCCATTCTATACCAATATGTTTTCTCCTCTCACTCCCTCTTTGTGTAGTAATCTACTCTAGAATCTGTTCCCACAGGTTTGAGGAAGGAAAAAAAAAAGCCCCCAGCCCCACCTTCCCCTTTGCCTTCCAATGCCCCCGAGCAGCTGGTAGGGTTTATTGCTCTTCCCCAACATTGGCTTCATTCTATACACAGAGTAAGATTGATTATCCTCATTCAAAAACGTGAAGATCCAGCATGCTCCTTTGTCCTGCGTCCCCTGAGAGTGAACTGGCATCAGCAGCACGCCATAAAGAGGCAGCAGTTTGGGGGCCGGGAGCTTGACAGCAACAGTATGGAGCAGGCGCACAGGGGCCACACCACCACCCCCTGTCCTTGTCAGCCTCTACCTTGAACTGCTCCTTCACCAGAGAAGAGCATGGACAAAGGAGGCTGGTCCAGTTCTCCTGCGGAGACTGCCTGGCAGTGCTGGCCAGGTGGAAGCTGTAGCCAGAGCTGAAATGGCCTTTCATCCAAAGGCACCGTCACTTACAATCCAGGGCTGCACTGATGTTGAGCAAGATGTGCTCTGTGTGTGCATATACTTGCACACACATGTGCACACAATGCACACAGTGTCTGCCTGAGAGGCCCCCAAGGCAGGTTACACAAACCTGGCACACGACAAGGTTCTCACCAGGCTCTCATTTTTCATTTCACCAGTTGGGCTGAAATAAAAACTCAGAGCCCCCACAGTATTGAACCACCATTCCATAGCCAGCCAAGGTTTGGAACATAAAGAGAGCTGAACAAACCAGCATGCAGGCAACCCCAGGGAAAGTAATTGTTCTTCTTAGCAGCCCGGCTGCTTCTCTGCTTAGCATCTGAACAAGTTAATTTGGAAACATGGCCTTCTGGAAAGAAATGGCACTCATCTCAGCATCCGATGGATTCATGGGGAGAAATGCCCTTTCGCCAGGTAGAAACAGTAAATTATATTTGAAATCCATTTATATTGAAGGGGAAAAAAAAAATGTTCACTTTCCCAGGAGCCATTCTTTTGGCCTGATGGCAAGATTTAGCCATGGCTGTCCAACTTCAGGGGTCACTTTTTTGCTCACACCGGTGTCTGGCAACCAGGGGAAGAATTTTACTAATCAAACCAGGAGCAGTTTAATTAAATACAAATTCCATAAAGACATTTGCCCTTTGCTAATCTTGGGCTTCAAGGAACTAATCTCAGCAGCATCTAAATCAGATAAATCGGCTAAATTGATCCTGCTCCTTAGAAAGGGTGCTTCATCTAGATCCAATCAACAGCAGATTGAGGTGTGATGTGAGATGAGGGGAAGGAATCAGGCCGTCCACTGATTCTGGGATGGGAGTCGGACTTCAAGGAGCAAAAACACCTCTGTTTCATGTTAGCTTTGTTCCCCGCTGAACTCTGGGGCTGCTGAGATGTGGCGCCAGGACTGCGCTTCCTTCTGGGCAGAGGGAGGGACAGCAGTGGGCTCAGAGAGGAAGAGCTGGAGAAATATGATCTAGACATTGTGTATTTTTGTTCTGTCCACAGTTTTGCAAGTCTGCATTTGACATTCCATCCCCTATTAACTAGGACCTGCTATGTTTCTGGCATTGAGCTAGATGTTTCCCAAATTATTTTTCATACTATACACCTGAAAACTCAACTAAAAAGTAACATGGGATAGGTGTCCCTGGGAGTGAATCCTATCTCACAAGGATTAGCTGTGTGACTTGGGACAAGTCAGTTCAGCTCTCTGAACCCCAGTTCTCTCATCTGTAAGATCAAAAGAGTGATAGCGACAGTGAAAGATAACTGTGATAAACCTTAATAAAAACAAAAAACCACATCACACAGCTATCACTCTCATTCCCATTTTACAGATGGGAATGTGGCTCAGACAAGATGAACTGTCTCAGACCTCACTGCAAGTAAGTCATAGAGTTGGGGGATACAAATTTATGAAGCATACTTTCAAGAAATCAAGGAGTTGGGAAACAGAAATAAATGCTAGAAAGGGAAGTTTAAAAGTTATTAGAGAGACAGTGGTATGGAAGCCTGGGGTCTGATAAGATTTCAGATTATGAGACTAACAGGAGAGAGAAGAAAAAACCAAAGATTAAGCCTTAGGGCCCATCTGTGCCTCAGGCTGGGAAAAAGAGGTAGGAATCCCCTTTCTCCTCCCTATCCTGGACATCGTGGGGCTGAGGAATGCACCTGATTGCAGGTGAGTTACTTGATGGGCTTCAGATGACAAAGGAAGCCCAATGTGAGGGACACAGAAAAGGGAAGGTGGTAGGGCAAACTCAGGGAGGAAATTCAAAAGACCTCAAAAGCACTATAGGAAATTCAAAAGCACTAGAGAATCCTAAAATAATCAAAAGTCTTGTTTGGGTGACCAGAAAGAATTATCATGTAGGGCACAAGCTAGGGAAGAATGGAAAGTCGAAAAATGAAGATCAAGTTCAGTATCTTTCTAAGAATAGGTATCATCCACTCATTCCTTTTAGTTCAGTTCAGTCACTCAGTCATGTCCAACTCTTTGTGACCCCATGGACTGCAGCACGCCAGGCTTCCCTGTCCATCACCAACTCCCAGAGCTTGCTCAAATTCATGTCTATTGAGTTGGTGATACCACCAAACCATTCATTCCTTTATTCTTTCCCAAATTTTAGGCAGGAGGATGCTACTCAGTTTCATGAATAAATAGATCTCCTGCCTTCAAGGATGTCTCAGTCTACGATCGCAGGAAAAAGAGAAGAGAGCGATGTGAATGAGGGGAAGCAGGGGGCCTGAGAAGGCGATAGGGTGGAAGCAACAGAACAGAGGAAGTCTGACTCGTGGGTAAGTGATGAAGTACTTAAATGGCAAGATGGCGCCAGGAAGTTGATAGAATGAGCCAAAGATGAGTAACCCAGTTTTAAGGACAGTAATGATGACAATAGCAATTCTATTTTCAGAGCTCTTAGTTCCTTTTTGTCTGTTTAACTTTCCTACCTACAAATATGTCTCATTTATTCCTCACAATGTTAATATGTAGTATATGACATTCCCCCTTTATTTATGGATGAGGAAACAGAGGCTCAAAGTAGCAAAGTTTCACAGTCTCTAAACCATAAGTTTGGGACAAGATATTTCACTGCAGTGTCATGTAGCAAATCCACAAAGTCTTCTTCCAGCACCACTTTTCCCTAATAAACCATATCCAGATTTTATTGGCTTGTATCAAGGATATCTACAAAATCTTCACAGTAGTTTTGGTGTTTGGAGTTTTTGGTTTTTTTTTTTCCTGGAATTTTATCCAAAGAAAGAACATGGTGTAATAACCCAATTCAAAAGCTAACATCAATCTCCTTTTGTGCCAAGAATCTGAATGTCATCCAATGGATCTCTTGAACCCATTCCCTATGAGTTAATAATTAAAGTTCCCACTGCACAACCTCCATGGGTGTGTTTATTTGTATTGCCTAATAATTGGCATCCAAAGACAGTTTACTGCACCCCCGCAAAAAAAGGCTTTGAAGTATGTTTCCTCTTCTTTCCAGGAACAAAATGGTCCTATCAGAAAATTAGCACCACCATGGCTGTAGAGATAATCCAGTCTAATCCAGTTCTTCAGTTATGGACTGAACCTCAAGTACCAACCAGTTGAATGATTTGCTGAGAGCGGTGAGAGCATTTTATCTAAATTTACATGTCAGTATTTTTGTCTTTTATGGGCATTTATATGTCCTCTATGTAAAATTATGAACTATAGTCTATCAGGAATTATTTAGTTTAATGCCCTCATTTTATAAATGAGGAAAAAGAGGCACAGAGGAAAGTGATGAGTCTGATCATCACTGGTTTACGGGAAACCAGTGAAAGAGTTGAAATCCCGGTCTCCCAACTCCCTCCTTGGACATTTTGCATAGACAGTGCTTCTCTCAATACAATCCTGGACAACATCATGTGTTAAAGAAAATCTGCCTCCCATTCTGGACTTGCTAAGTCGTGATTTCTGGTAGTAGCACAGAAATCTCAAAGCCTATGCCTGAGGACCCCTGACACTGCCATTTTTAAAATGCAGATTTGATTGTCTAGTGCTATGATAAGACAATGCTGACTTTCCCCTTGTATCTAAGACCTTCATGGAGAAAGCAGTCAAAAATCCCTTGTAAACTTTCATTAGATTTTTCATTGTGATTTTTTTTTGTTTGTTTTTTGCCTCTGTACATAAGTAAATGACCGCCCCCTCCAGTATCCTTGCTTGAAAAATACAGAGGAGCCTGGTGGGCTACAGTCCACGGGGTTGCAAAGAATTGGAAAGGACTGAGCAACTGAGCACTCGTACATGCACCTTCCGTTAAGTCAGTGTTCCCGTCCCTCCCTGAAGCTCTTTTTCTGTGCCAAGAAAAGGCAGGCAGAGGTGGGCAACATCAGCACCTCACTTTTCCTGCCTTCTGACTACTGTTGGCTCCTTCTCCACTTTGGTCTCCTGCTCAATTTTCTCTCAATGAACCTGTTTGACTCATTGCAGGAGCTCCCTAAAGAGTCCTACTTTTTACTCACATTGTGCCTATTCTAAATACTTACAAATTTGGGAAGAGAATGAAAAGAGATGATGAATTTGAGTCAAGAGAACATTCTACACGCATTTTCAAATGTGAAATGCAAAGCATTGCATCCACTTGTCCCATATCAATGAGATTATGAATCCAGACTAGAGGTTGGCTCTCCAGATTTTCAGATCACTGTCCATGCCTAGACTTGAAAAAATGCTATTCCTTTTAGAGTCCATTTCTAATAAGAATCCTGCTAACTCAGCTTTACCAGAATCCCCACACTTGATGTCTGGTAACCTTCGATTTCTGATCAAGTTTCTTATCCTCCACCAACCCCCAGATCACCGTGATCAGCATATCTGATCACTCTGGCCTGCCTTTAGCATGCATCTTGTTAGGTCAGGTTCATTAGAATCCTCCCTTACCTGTGGTGTTTCCTCTTAGTAATTCCCCACCCACTGGCTCTTCTACCCTGGCTCCTTGGCCTTATTGCATTTGGAGTTAAATCCAATCTCTCTCCCCTAACACAAAATTTCATTGTATTAAGTAGCTCCTCTTCGAGAAAGTTTTCTTTATCATTCTTTTAAAAAGTGTCATGAATAATTTTTTCCTTAACAATATAATCTCTATAAATGGTCTATCTGTAGTCCCCTTGGTTTTTCTAAAATTGGTGGTGCAAAACTCAAAGCCACCCTGATCCCAAATCACAAAGAAAATGTATACTCCATTTATATGCTAGCTCACTATTCAATATTACACCTATTAAACCATAATGAAATGACAGTTCAATATTGCAAAGCTCATGCTGGCCAAAAATTGGTGAACTAGATGTTTTAAAACACACATACCCTAAAAATTGAGTGCCTGTCTTCACCACAATGAGAATAAAGCTCCAGGTGTTTACATGGCCTAGACTGCCATAGAGAGTGGAGTAAAGTTCAAGACTCCACTGAGTTTTAGAATCCAACAGGAAAAAAATGGAATCATTCCTACTTCTACTCCACCTTCAGTCTTCTCACACAGATCATGAGAACTGTGATACATCTAATGGATAATTGCACAACTCTTCAGGTTTCATTGGATGTATGATCATGAGAAAGAGACAGTGTTTATTAGCTGACTCTGCCCTAGAAGGGGGCTTCCCTCGTAGCTCAGTCGGTAAAGAATCTGCCTGCAGTGCAGCAGACACAGGTTCGATCCCTGGGTCAGGAAGATTCCCTGGAGAAGGAAATGGCAACTCACTCCAGTATCCTTGCCTGGAAAATCCCATGGACAGAGGAGCCTGGTGGGCTGCAGTCTATGGGGTCACAAAGAGTTGGGCACAACTGAGCAACTAACACTGCTACTTCTGCCCTAGAATATCTTTTCAATGCTGATCCCTGGCAAGGTGACCAGACACCATGACCCAAGCCTAGTAGATGATTAAGTCAGCAGCTAATAAGTACATACTGAGACTCCAGGCAGGACAAAGTAGCCAGGATAACTACAGTTAGCATGTGACCACCTTAGATCAGCATGCTGGACATTGATGATCTGCTACTACTTAACCTGCTTACCACCATTCCACATGCCAAATGCCTGATGTCCTGCTGTCTCTATCAGCCATCATGGCATATCTCTTTCTCTCCTTCCTTGCTGCCATGTTGTACTTCCCTCCAGCTCATTCATTCAGTACCACCTATTGAAAATGCTGGTTGATGGTTTCACTGTTTTCTTCCCTATTGGTTGATACAGTATCAGAGACCAGGAAAATATTTTCAAATATACACTGTATAAGAAGTGGCTAAGCACACGTATTTTAGAGTCAGACTACCCACATTCCTGGTGGGCCTCTCTGGTGGCTCAGATGGTAAAGAATCTGCCTGCAGTGCAGGAGACCTGGGTTCGATCCCTGGGTCAGGAAGATCCCCTGAAGAAGGGAATGGCTACCCACTCCCGTATTCTTTCCAGGAGAATTCCATGGACAGAGGAGCCTGTCAGGCTACAGTCCATGGGGTTGCAAAGAGTCAGATATGACTGAGCAACTAATACACAAAACATAACACCCAATTTCCTAGACCCAATTCTTTGATTTACCCCTTTCTATCCCTAAGACCTTGGGGAAGTTTTCTTAGTCTCACCAGGCCTTAGTTTATCATCTTTAAAAGAGAGAAAATAAGAATTATATTTTAGGTTTGTTGTGTAAATGAGATACGGCTTACCTCATAGCTCAGTTGGTAAAGAAGCCACCTGCAATGCAGGAGACCTGGTAAATGAGATAATAAACACATAAAGGTTTAGCATAGAGAATTCAGCGAATTCTCGTTAAGTAGTGAGGCCCCAGCTCAGAACTCTGGAGCTGTTCTATGGTTTTACATGTGTCACTGAGCTCTTTTTAAAAACTGATTGTTTTTATTTTTGGTTGTGTTGGGTCTTCTTTGCTTTGTGTGGGCTTATCTCTAATTGTGGCAAGTGGGGGCTACGCCTCACTACGGTGCACAGCCTTCTCCTGGTGGTGGCTCCTCTTACTGTGGAGCACAGGCTCTAGGTGCACCGGCTTTGGTAGTTGTGGCACAGGGGCTTAGATGCCCTCTGGCATATGGGATCTTCCCGGAACAGGGATTGAACCCATGTCCCGGGCAGGTGGATTCTTATCTATTCTACCACCAAGGAAGTCTTCACTGAACTCTTATAACAACTTTCTATGGTATCATGATCATCCATATTTTGCAATGAGGAAGTACAGACAGGTATACAACAAGCCTAAGATCCTAAAGCCAGTAATGGCAGGATGGGGATTTGAAGCCAGGCTGTTTGGTTTCAGAACCTGTGCTCTTAATCTCCATGCCCCACTCCCTTGAAACAAAGCCGAATCTGGTAACCATATGGGAATATCCTATGTTACTCTCTCAGGACTCTGTAAGACAGTGCCACCATTTGCACTGGAAAGTGATGTCACTGTGGGTGAATCCTATTCATCACTGTCTCATAATGTAGAATCAGATAGGGCTAATTTTTACACTGGCTGACATCTGGTGGAAGACATGCTTGAGGCCAGCGGTACTCAAACTTCTCCTGACCCTTGTTCCTTGTTCCATTTTTAGTTCATCATTCAATAGTTTCTGGGAATGTGCCCTGAACTGTATAGCATAAACCTGTATTGGCACAGCATATGCCTGAACTATAACTTTCCAACAAAGGCAAATGGAAGATAGACATGCACACATTGCTTCATAATAGGATAATGACTCCCAGGAATGAAACAAATATGGTGGCCTGGTCCCTAGAAAATCAAGACACACCATCTCAGCTTTGGACACAATGTGCCTGTTGATATTTGGTGAAAACAGCTCAATTCTTGAGCCAAAATGGGCCTCCATAAGGGTTGCCCTTGTAGCTCAGCTAGTAAAGAGTCTCCTTGGAGACCCTGGTTTGATTCCTGGGTTGGGAAGATCCCCTGGAGAGGAAATGGCAACTCATTCCAGTATTCTTGCCTAGAGAGTCCCTTGGACAGAGGAGCCTGGCAGGCTACCTGTCCATGGGGTCACAAGAGTTCGACACGACTTAGCAACTACACCACCACAAAGAAAGAAGCAGGATGCTCTCCAAAATCTAAAGCAAGTGAGGATTTTGACCAAAATTAATCCTGAGGTGCCTGCCTACAGCTACCCAAGGAAAAAGGAAAACCAATCCTTTTCCCACACATTATCCTTTCTGACTCCAGATTTCTGAAGAACTGAAGAAAGGTAAGGACCCCAAAGGACTTAGAACTATCTGGATAGTTTTCACAGACAAAGGTTTAGAAATAGAAAAGCAGTTCTATTTAATAAAAGGGAGAAAGAAACAGCTTTCAAAGCATAAAAATTGCCACCATGAGCCTTCCAGGGACGCACTCAGAAACCCTGCTGAAAAACTGACTTTCTTGTATAAGCAATCGGATAATAAGACTCCTTTAAGAAGCCCAGAATAGTTAAATTCATCACCATAATTTAATTGTACAGGTTATTAAAGAGCAGTTCGCCTCCCCTCTTTCTCCGGCGCTGCTTCTGTGTATTAAACTCAGACTAATCAAATTGGGAGATTCCAAGAGTACTGTATTAGTCATCCCCATCCCTTTTAATTTGTTTAATGGCCTCCTCTGTGTGTGTTTTCTGACTGGCTGGACATCGCTTAGCCTTACCATGACATGTAAGTAAAGAATGGATAGGAAAATTCGGCAGAAAAGAATAAAGCGTGCCTCCATTCTAAACTTACATTTGATGTTTGAGTAATTCATGGGACGTGGCCTGCAAGCAGTGGCGCTTATTATTTCTGCTGAGCGGTCTCCAGACACAGGAGAAGAGAGAGGGCGAAGAAAGGAAGGAAGGAAGAAAAAAAAGGAGTCTGAATTTACACTCACTGCTTCAAAAGCCCTTTTGTACTCAGCCAAGTTCTCCCGGTTGAAGATGCCCGATTTGCCAAAAAGTCGCCTGCAAGAAAGCACACAACACAACAAAAGTATAAAATAGTCCATTAAAGGACTCTTTTTCTGCCCACCCCCACCTTGTTTTAATTTTTCTTTTACGTGAAAGACATATTTTTAGAGAGTGGCACTTAATACTCAACAATACTGGCTGGGATTAGCAAAGATTCACCTCGTTAGTGAAGCTTTGAGTGCCAGTGGGCTCTTTGGGTCGATTGTCTTTTCACCTGGCTCGGGCCACCAAGTCACGGTGAACTAAGAATAGGGGTTATTTAGCATGTACCACCCGTCGGAGAGCAGCCTCTCCGAGCGGTGGTCTGAGGGGAGTGAGAATGGCTGTCTTGTTTGGGTGGTTGTTTTTAGCTGTTTTTACACATTCAGACTTTCTGTCCATTCAGCCAGGGAGGCCACGTGTCCAAAACCTGAAAGAGGCTAGCACTTTAGAACAACTTGGTTAAACTTGCCATTTCATATGGAGGACAGTTTAGGCAATTTTCCAACCAATTGTGAGAACTGAATGTTTTTAAATGTTTACATTTTTACACAGATGCTAAAATCCTTGCATAGGTTGCAGGGTGGGGGAGCAAGTAGGGAAGCAGGAGAGAGTCAAAATCAACAAACAGTGATTGGTAACTTCTTCCATCGCAGGCTGCCTGGACACCTGCTGAAAAGTCACAAGTCTAGTGAAGTCAATGTTTTGGTTTCCATGATGCCAACTGGCTGACTTTTCCAATGAACTGCCCAATTGTTTGGCATTTTTCAGGAACAACTCTGGATCAGTTTGAATTATTTAGAAGCAAGTATTCCATTGGTGGATGATCAAAGCCTGTGTTTTCTTTTTATTTCCTTCCTGGGCACCTGCTGTTTTGTCTGTTTTAATACTGATTAGTACCCTCAACCTTGGGAAGGGTAGTTCAGTTTACATCTGTCATACCAAGCACACTGCTAGCTTCTGGAGATAGAAAGATAAAATGCAGTGCTTGTGGTCATCCACAGTTTGGGGATTTAATGGGAGACAGGCATGTTTTCAAAGCAATGCCACCAAAAGAAACCCAGAGTGGTTTGAAACTACTGCGGAGAAGACTTTGGTGCAATCTGGGCTCCCAGGAACAGCTTCAAGGAGGTGAAGACTGGGTGAGGTTTTAAAGGATATGGAGGGGGCTTCCCTGGTGGCTCAGTGGTGAAGAATCTGCATGCCATTTTAGTAGGGACACTGGTTTGATCCCTGGTCTGGGAAGATCCCACATACCACAGGGCAACTAAGCCCATGTGCCCCAACTACTGAGCCTGTATCTCTAGAGCCTGGGAGCAGCAACTACTGAAACCCTCATGTCCTAGAGCCCGTGCATCACATCAAGAGAAGCCACTGTAATGAGAAGCCAGTGTACCACAACCAGAGAAAAGCCCTTGCAGCAATGAAGATCCAGCAGAGCCAAAGACAAATAAATAATTTTGAAAAAGACACTAGGGCTATGAGACTGCCTCTAAGACCCCCAGTGTATAATAAATACATAAAGGATATGGGGGAATAAACCAGCTAACAAAGAAGGAGAAAGGAATTCCAGGAAGAAGGAATCACACAAGGCGAGGAAAAGATGCATGCAATGGTGTTGATGGGTCTTTAAGAGACTTGTAAATGAGGCATTTTGTTATCTGGAAGTTACCAGCTGAGTAGGGATTAGTTATCTGATTGACCGATCCTAGCTTAGGGCAAAGCTGCAAAGAAACAGATATGAAATAGGTAACTGTTATGTGAAATATCAATAACCTCAGATATGCAGATGATATCACCCTTAAGGCAGAAAGCTAAGAAGAACTAGAAAACCTTTAGATGAAAGTGACAGAGAAGCGTGAAAAAGTTGGCTTAAAACTCAACATTCACAAAGCTAGGATCATGGCATCTGGTCCCATCACTTCATGGCAAATAGATGGGGAAATGGTGACAGACTTGATTTTTTGGGCTCCAAAATCACTGCAGATGGTGACTGCAGCCATGAAATTAAAATACATTCCTTGGGAGAAAAGCTATGACCAACCTAGACAGCATATTAAAAAGCAGAGACATTACTTTACCAACAAAGATCCATCTAGTCAAAGCTATGGTTTTCCAGTAGTCATTTATGGATATGAGAGTTGGACTATAAAGAAAGCTGAGCACCAGTTGATGCTTTTTAACTGTGGTGTTGGAGAAGACTCTTGAGAGTCCCTTGGCCTGCAAGATCAAACCAGTCAATCCTAAAGGAAATCAGTCCTGAATATTCATTGCAAGGATTAATGCTGAAGCTGAAATTCCAATACTTTGGCCACCTGATAAGAACAACTGACTCATTGGAAAAGACTCTGATGCTGGGAAACATTGAAGGTGGGAGGATAAGGAAATGACAGAGAATGAGATGGTTGGATGGCATCACCAACTCAATGCACATGAGTTTGAGTAGGCTCAGGGAGTTGGTGATGGACAGGGAGGCCTGGCGTGCTGCAGTCCATAGAGTCGCAAAGAGTCGGACACGACTGAGCAACTGAACTGAAGAGTTCTGTGTTAGTTGCTCAGTCATGTCTGGCTCTGCGACCCCAGGGGTTGTGGCCTGCCAGGCTCCTTGTCCATGGGATTCTCCAGACTAGAATACTGGAGTGGGTAGCCATGTCCTTCTCCAAAGGATCTTCCCAACCCAGAGATCGAACCTCAGTCTCCTGTTTGCCGGCAGAATCTTTACCATCTGAGCCACCAGGGAAGCCCATGAAACAGGTAAACTGCAGAATCATATGAGAAGGGTTGAGCAGGAATGGTGAGGTCAAGAGAACCAATTCTACACAGTTCTACCCTAGCATTAATTTCACTGGTGAAGGGTTGCCAAGCAGTGTTCCCACTGAACTGGTTCAGGCATAGGCACTTAATCCAAATAGATTAAGTGAGTAAAAAGGATACATCTCAGAGTTTGGGGGAGTGGGAATCTTCCCTTCATTCACTTAATTTAGTGGTAATTTGATGTGTGGTTGGGAAACAGCAGCTACATTGCTACTATGAGAGACATTAAATTCCTGTCATACTGCTTGGTGTCTCTGTTCCTTTTCTTTTGCTAAGTCTGTCTTGAATTTCCTTTGGAAATCAATCCCTTTCATCTGTGTGTCTTGAGTGGAATCAATCTCATGTTCAGCTTCAGGTAGATTGAGTTAGATTTTCTGTCCCTTGCCAAAATAGACTTCTAATTAATACACAGAATGAAGGATAGAGTGAGAAACATAACAAAGAAATGGCAGGGGTAAATGCATGAAATGCAGCCACTTGCTTCAGGTAGGGTTACTGATCTAGGTCTAAATTTTTCAGCAGCCAGTGCAAAGAGAGAAATATAAGCAGTTGTTGCTATAGACTAAATGTTTATATCCGCCCCCCATTCATATGTTGAAATCCTATTCTCTAACATTATAGTATCTGGAGGTGGGGTCTTCAGAAGGTGATTAGGTCTTAAGAGTGAAGCTCTCATGAATGGGAGAGCTGTCGCATTATAAAATATATATACTGTCTTTATAAAATTAAAAGATGACCCAGAGAGTTCTTTATCCTTTTCCTTCTGTAAGGACATATCAAGAAAATAGCTGTCTATGAACCAGGACATGAACCCTCATGTCCTGAATCTTCCAGCACCTTCTCAGCCCCTAGAACAAAACTATGAGAAATTTCTGTTATTTATAAGCCACCTAGTCTATGAGATTCTGTTATAGCAGCCAGAATGAACTAAGACAGTTATTTTCAAAGTTCATAATGTCTATTGATTAAAACAAGCCAGATTCTTAGAAAAAGGACAACTATTCTTAGAAACAAGAGTCTAAAAGAAATTTCTCCCATGGGCCACTTGATGTGGTGGCAAACAACAGTCTCAGTAAATATCCTTACAATAAATAAAATTAATACTTATGCTTGCTTCATTTTTCATAACCTCTGTTAGTGTAAGCTGAAGAATTTATAACCAAATATAATAATTTAGGAAAAGTAACTCTACTGGAGTCTAAAACCACAGAGTCTGGAAATCTAGATTTTTGCAGCCTTGGATTAATCCAGTGAAAATTTTCTGTTTCTCCTGGGTAACAATTTCCTATAGAGCCCTAGGTGGGTCCTAGTGACCTCAGAGCCCATTTGAGGCTTGCAAATATCTGTGTCTCCCCAGACCTACTTCAGTTAAGAGTCTCTGCTTGGATCTCCACTTTCCAAAAAAAAAGAAAAAAGATTTTTACTAAAGAGTTTTTAAACAAATGAACAAAATCCTTTCAAGAACCAATCAGTTCAGTTCAGTCGCTCAGTCGTGTCCGACTCTTTGCGACCCAATGAATCACAGCACGCCAGGCCTCCCTGTCCATCATCATCTCCCAGAGCTCACCCAGACTCACGTCCATCGAGTCCGTGATGCCATCCAGCCATCTCATCCTCAGTCGGACCCTTCTACTGCCCCCAATCCCTCCCAGCATCAGAGTCTTTTTCAATGAGTCAACTCTTTGCATGAGGTGGCCAAAGTACTGGAGTTTCAGCTTCCGCCTCATTCCTTCCAAAGAAATCCCAGGGTTGATCTCCTTCAGAATGGACTGGTTGGATCTCCCTGCAGTCCAAGGGACTCTCAAGAGTCTTCTCCAACACCACAGTTCAAAAGCATCAGTTCTTCGGTGCTCAGCCTTCTGCACAGTCCAACTCTGACATCCATACATGACCACAGGAAAAACCATAGGCTTGACTAGATGGACCTTAGTCGGCAAAGTAATGTCTCTGCTTTTGAATATGCTATCTAGGTTGGTCATAACTTTTCTTCCAAGGAGTAAGCCTCTTTTCATTTCACGGCTGCAGTCACCATCTGCAGTGATTTTGGAGCCCAAAAAAATAAAGTCTGACACTGTTTCCACTGTTTCCCCATCGATTTCCCATTAAGTGATGGGACCGGATGCCATGATCTTCATTTTCTGAATGTTGAGCTTTAAGCCAACTTTTTCACTCTCCTCTTTCACTTTCATCAAGAGGCTTTTTAGCTCCTCTTCACTTTCTGCCATAAGGGTGGTGTCATCTGTGTATCTGAGGTTATTGATATTTCTCCCGGCAATCTGGATTCCAGCTTGTGTTTCTTCCAGTCCAGCGTTTCTCATGATGTACTCTGCATAGAAGTTAAATAAGCAGGGTGACAATATACAGCCTTGATGTACTCCTTTTCCTATTTGGAACCAGTCTGTTGTTCCATGTCCAGTTCTAACTGTTGTTTCCTGGCCTGCATACAGATTTCTCAAGAGGCAGGTCAGGTGGTCTGGTATGCCCATCTCTTTCAGAATTTTCCACAGTTTATTGTGATCCACACAGTCAAAGGCTTTGGCATAGTCAATACAGCAGAAACTGATGTTTTTCTGGAACTCTCTTGCTTTTTCCATGATCCAGCGGGTGTTGGCAATTTGATCTCTGGTTTCTCTGCCTTTTCTGAAACCAGCTTGAACATCAGGGAGTTCACGGTTCATATATTGCTGAAGCCTGGCTTGGAGAATTTTGAGCATTACTTTACTAGCATGTGAGATGAGTGCATTTGTGCGGTAGTTCCCTGGTGGCTCAGACGGTAAAGTGTCTGTCTACAATGTGGCAGAACCGGGTTCAACCCCTGGGTTGGGAAGATCCCCTGGAGAGGGAAATGGCAATCCACTCCCATGGACAGAGGAGCCTGGTAGGCTACAGTCCATGGGGTCACAAAGACAACTTCACTTTCAAGAACCAATGAGTTGGATCAATTTATCATCTACCTGTTTTTCAGATCTGTCCCTATAAGAAGCATTGCTTCTTTCTAAGACTTTATAAGTGTAGACGAATTGGAGATCATGAATCCTGAAAATACTCAGAGGGCACTTACTGTCTGGTCAAGAGAAGACCCTAGGTCTCAACAGTTGGGTTTCTTTGGAAAATCTGGAAAGAAAAAAACTGCATATGCTTCACTCAGCCCTTCCATTCTTCTTTTTCAAAGAGGGCTGTCCAAAGGAAGTTCTTTGCTCATCCACACCATCAGTCTTATTTTAGTTATCCTTGCCTTAACTCTGAGTATTGCTTATATCTGGGATATAAATCTTGGGTTCAACCAACAGGCTTAGTTGTGTCAAACTGAACTACATACTCCCTTCAACACAGCTTCCTCAGTAATAAAGGACTAACAGTAACAACCCAAACCTAACAGAGTCAGTCCCTGGAGAAGAAAATGCAACCCACTTCAGTGTTCTTGCCTTTCTGTGGACAGAGGAGCCTGGTGGGCTACAGTCAACGGGGTCACAAAAGAGTAGCACACAACTTAGCAATTAAACCAAACATAGTAAGTGGGGATTAAACAATTCATGCATAGGATATGCAGTCAGCTAATGATGATATTGATGGAATAATATGCACAGGTGAGCCTGAGCAGCTAGCTGGCAGTCCTGCTGTTCCAGTGTGTGATCTAAATCTATCCTAGCATCACATCATTGAGGGTGATGGAGTCAAGATTTTGTGACTGGCTGGGAGTTCCAGGGTGGTGGCAGCGACTTGAGACTCTCCCGGATTTTCAACACCTGTTTTTATATCTTGACTCCGGCATATTGGTCCAGGAGAATACTGGTGACATGGAGATCCATCCTTCAATTCCTTTCTCAAAATGAGGTTTCCAGAAGTTTCCTCACCTGGCTTTGCCTTTCTCTCCACAGTCCCCCCTGCAATTTGAGAAAGGAGTCTGGACAGGAAGAAAGTGAAGTCGTTCAGTCATGCCTGACACTTTGCGACACCATGAACTGAATCCTGCCAGACTCCTCTGTCCACAGGATTCTCCAGGCAAGAATATTGGCATGGGTTGCCATTTCCTTCTCCAGGGGATCTTCCTGACCCAGGAAAACGTCCCAAACTGCTAATCCTACATTATCACAGGACATATTGTTACAGGATTTTTTTTTAGTATATTTAGTATATTTGAATATATTTACTATATTTAGTATATTTGAATATATTTACTATATTTAGTATATTTGAATATTAGTATATTCAACTGCTTTATTTCCTCAATTTGGTTCAGAACCAAGGCAGTAAAAAAACAATATTTTCTGGGCTCCTGTGAAGACTATTAAGAAAAAGTTGATTTCTAGTTGTGATTAAAGTCAGTTTAACTTATCAAAACTTCTGGACATGAGCAGTTAAAGCTCATAATGACTTTAAAAAGGACTTCCTCTTTTAATTAATGGTTTGATAACGTCCTTTCCTGAAACTAAAGTTGAAGTTTCACTTTTCAGATGGAACCCCTACATGAGACAAGGACGCACGAATGGGAAATTACCAATAATGATACTGCAGCACAATGATAAGTTGAATTTTCCAAACATAAGAAATCCCCATATTAAGTAGTACAGGATAGTGACAAAAGGAAGGGCATGGTTGCTTGATATCCTTGACTCTTGACCTTGTTGTTATAGCACAGATAAGAGTAACGAAATGTCTACTGAAAATTGAGAAGTACCCCTAGCAAAGATGAGCACCAACTTTTTAGGCCAGAGTATGACAAAGGGGTAGGGGGCAGAGAGCAGAAAGTTATTTTTGGTAGAAAGGATACAACGGGGAAAGGCCACCCTCAGGACCAGCTCACCTCCCTGCTAGAAGCTACAGCATCAGTGATAACGAATCACTCCTTCAGCTGGCAAAAGCAGCCAGATGCACAACTCCAATGTGAAGGCATAGCGTCAGCCTCCACCATCTTAAATTCATGCCTGCATTCTTGGCCCCGAGAGATGTACAGAGGAAAAGGAAACTAGCAATCTGGAATACGTTAGGGTCGAATGGCCTCACTAACATCTGATGAGATAGGTCTCTATGGAACTGCTGGGAGCCACTGCCCTGAGTGACACAGGTCTTAAAAGGTTACGAGTAGACCCTATAAAACTCTCAACTTCCTTAAATAATCCCATTATAAAGCCATCAGTTCATGAATTCATCTAAACTCTTTTGGATCTGTTCATTTTTCCAGCTTGAACCCAACAGATTTTCTTTGCTGCCTCCTGCTAAGAGTTAATTTTTTCCCCCTTTTAACTAGTTCAATGATCATGTCTCTGAAAAGAGATTCTGACTTCACAAACTTAACCTATTTGAATAACATGCACTTTCTTGCAGATTGATTTCTGTTTAAATAACTACCACAACTTTCCTGTGAATTCAATAGTCAGAACTAAAAGAATCTGAACTTAAAATGAGGGTAACATTGATTTCTTTGAAAAGAAAATCGTTTCTCTCTCAAAATGCACTTTTATGAAAGAATAGCACACAATACCTTCTCATCACAAAACTGAATGAGACAATATATTTCACAAGACATCTAAAGCTATGCTACTTCTACAAGCTTAAGGTCAACACATTTTATAAGAGACCCCAAAAAAGCACTAACCAAAAGAAAAATTAATAATTTTTGATTACTTTATTTTTTTCTTTGAATATTATATATATTTTTTAATTTTTATTTTTACTTTATTTTACTTTACAATACTGTATTTGTTTTGCCATACATCAACATGAATCCACCACGGATGTACATGAGTTCCCAAACATGAACCCCCCTCCCACCTCCCTCCTCACACCATCCCTCTGGGTCATCCCCGTGCACCAGCCCCAAGCATCCTGTATCCTGCATCAAACATAGACTGGCGATTCATTTCTTACATGATTACTTTAAAATTAAGAACTTCTGGGACTTAACAGGGTGAAAAAGGTACTCATAGAGTAGAAAGGGATTTTGCAATATTTAGCTAATTTGTAGTATTTCTTACATCTAAAATATATAAAGATCTTATTTAATTGAATAAGAAAAAGAAACTAAAAAGAAAAATGGAAAAAAATAGGTTCCTCACAAAAGAGGAAATCTAAGTGGATAAAAAAGATATGAAAAGGTTCTAGTCATCAAGGAAATGAAAAATAAAACCTGATGAGACAGGGATACCCAACAGATGGCTACATTAAAAGCAAACGATCGCCAGTCCAGGTTTGATGCATGATACAGGGTGCTCAGGGCTGGTGCACTGGGATGACCTAGAGGGATGGGATGTAGAGAGAGGTGGGAGAGAGGTTCAGGATGGGGAACACATGTACACTCATGGCGGATTCAAGTCAATGTATGGCAAAACCAATACAATATTGTAAAATTAATTAATTAATCAAAAAATAAAGTAAAAAAAAGCAAACAACAACAATAACAAATATTAAGTGTTGATGAGAATGTGGAACAGTGGAAACATACAAACACTGTTGGCAGGAAACTAAGCTGTTTGGCACCACTAAGGAAAGCTGAAAGTATGTATAGCCCCAAATCCCATCAACGTCACTCTTTGGTTGGCTATCCTAGAGACACACACACATAAAAATGTGCACCAGACTCACATAGAAAACAATTATGGTTACCAAAGAGGAGAGGAAGGGACAAATTAAGAGTATGGGATTAACAGATAAAAACAACTATATATAAAATGAATAGCAACAAGGATTTACTACATAGCATAGGGAAATACATTCGATATCTTATAATAACTTCTGATGGAATATTGTCTGAAAAAATATATAACTGAATCGCTCTCCTGCATACCTGAAATTAACACAATATTGTAAATCAACCATTTGCTGTTCAGTCACTCAGTTGTGTCTGACTCTTTGCAACTCCATGGACTGTAGCATGCCAGGCTTCCCTATCCTTCACCATCTCCCACAGTTTGGTGAAACTCATGTCCATTGAGTTGGTGATGCCATCCAACCATCTCGTCCTCTGTCATCTCCTTCTCCTCCCGCCTTCAATCTTTCCCAGCATCAGGGTCTTCAGTAAAAAAAAAAAAAGTGTACCAGGAGTCATTCATAAATGGGGGACATTTGCAGCAGCATTTGTAGACAGCCAGAGGCGGGAGGCAGCCCAGTGTGTCTCTACAGTGCTGTGTGTGCTCCGTCATGTCCAACTCTTTGTGATTCCATGGACTGTAGCCCACCAAGCTCCTCTATGCATGGAATTTTCCAGGCAAGAATACTGGATTGGCATGTCATTTCCTACTCCAGGGGACATTCCCAACCCAGGGATCAAACCCACGTCTCTGGCATCTCCTGCTTTAGCAGGCAGATTCTTTACCATGCGCCATCTAGGAAACCCATCTCTACAGTAGAAAGTGTGAATAAATCAGGGTATAATAAAATAGATAAATACTGTTATGAAAATGAACAAATTACAGTCACAGGTAACAATGCTAAATCTTAAAAATAAATATCATGTTAAGTAAAACAAGCCAGATATTTTAAAAAATTCATGAGACATACTTGAATGTTGAAATTTAAGAGTATATAAAGGAAGTAATAACCATAACAGCTATTGTCGTGGCTGGTGTGGTTCATCTTTACAGGACCCAACACTACTCAAAGCTGCTGAGAATATTTTCTGGTGATGGCTCTCAGCCAGCCTCTCACCAGCATTACCCTTTGCCACAGAGAACTGTATTCCCAAGGTCACATGCCCTCCCTGGGGGTTGGCTTGTGTCTAATAATTGGCCCTTGTGGGACTATGAAAGCCTGGTCCTGCTTGCCTCCGCTGAGGACAACTCTGAAGGGCTAACCCAGCTCAGAGACTCCTGTGGGATTGGGCACTGCCTCTGGGACAACCACATAGTGGACCAACTTCACGCCCCTCTCATCTTGCCTTCCTGACGTTCCTCCAGGTGTGAATCCCATGAACATCCCCGGAAAACTTCTGCCTATAACTTTCCACCTTAGAGATTGTTTGCAGGAAACTCTAAGAAAGCCTTTACCCATTATCTTTAAGAGAAAAATGAGCAAGGGAAGAAGAGAAACGCAAACATCATGCATTAATGCATATATGCGGAATTTCTAGAAAAATGGTACAGATGAACCTATTGGCAGAGCGGGAATAGACATGCAGATGTAGATAATGAGCATGTGACACAGTGGGGAGGGGGAAGGTAGGATGAACTGGGAGTTAGCGCTGACATCGATACACTACCTTGTATAGAACAGCTAGCTAGTGGGGAGCTGCTGTATAGTACAGGGAGCTCAGCTGTGTGCTCTGTGGTGACTTAAGCATGGAGGGAAGAGGAAGAGGGGCGTGGGAGGGAGACCCAAGAGGGAGGGGATGTGCGGATACATACAGCTGATTCACGTTGCTATACAGCAGAAAGGAACTCAATATTATAAAGCAACTACACTCCAATCAGTTCAGTTCAGTTCAGTCGCTCAGTCGTGTCCGACTCTTTGCAACCCCATGAATCGCAGCACGCCAGGCCTCCCTGTCCATCACCAACTCTCGGAGTTCACTCAGACTCATGTCCATCATGTCAGTGATGCCATCCAGCCATCTCTTCCTCTGTCGTCCCCTTCTCCTCCTGCCCCCAATCCCTCCCAGCATCAGAGTTTTTCCAATGAGTCAACTCTTTGCATGAGGTGGCCAAAGTACTGGAGCTTCAGCTTTAGCATCATTCCTTCCAAAGAAATCCCAGGGTTGATCTCCTTCAGAATGGACTGGTTGGATCTCCTTGCAGTCCAAGGGACTCTCAAGAGTCTTCTCCAACACCACACTTCAAAAGCATCAATTCTTCGGCACTCAGCCTTGTGCACAGTCCAACTCTCACATCCATACATGACCACAGGAAAAACCATAGCCTTGACTAGTCAGACCTTAGTTGGCAAAGTAATGTCTCTGCTTTTGAATATACTATCTAGGTTGGTCATAACTTTTCTTCCAAGGAGTAAGCGTCTTTTAATTTCATGGCTGCAATCACCATCTGCACTGATTTTGGAGCCCAAAAAAATGAAGTCTGACACTGTTGTCACTGTTTCCCCATCTATTTCCCATGAAGTGATGGGACCGGATGCCATGATCTTCGTTTTCTGAATGTTGAGCTTTAGGCCAACTTTTTCACTCTCCACTTTCACTTTCATCAAGAGGCTTTTGAGTTCCTCTACATTTTCTGCCATAAGGGTGGTGTCATCTGCATATCTGAGGTTATTGATATTTCTCCCGGCAATCTGGATTCCAGCTTGTGTTTCTTCCAGTGCAGCGTTTCTGATGATGTACTCTGCATAGAACTTAAATATGCAGGGTGACAGTATACAGCCTTGACGTACTCCTTTTCCTATTTGGAACCAGTCTGTTGTTCCATGTCCAGTTCTAACTGTTGCTTCCTGGCCTGCATACAGATTTCTCAAGAGGCAGGTTAGATATTCTCATCTCTTTCAGAATTTCCCACAGTTGATAGTGATCCACACAGTCAAAGGCTTTGGCATAGTCAATCAAGCAGAAATAGATGTTCTTCTGGAGCTCTCTTGCTTTTTCCATGATCCAGCAGATGTTGGCAATTTGATGTCTGGTTCCTCTGCCTTTTCTAAAACCAGTTTGAACATCAGGAAGTTCACAGTTCACATATTGCTGAAGCCTGGCTTGGAGGATTTTGAGCATTACTTTACTAGCATGTGAAATGAGTGCAATGGTGTGGTAGTCTGAGCATTATTTGGCATTGCCTTTTTTGGGCATTGGAATGAAAACTGATCTTTTCCAGTGCTGTGGCCACTGGTGAGTTTTCCAAATTTGCTGGCATATTGAGTGTAGCACTTTCACAGCATCATCTTTCAGCATTTGAAATAGCTCTACTGGAATTCCATCACCTCCACTAGCTTTGTTCGTAGCGATGCTTTCCAAGGCCCACTCGACTTCACATTCCAGGATGTCTGGCTCTAGATTAGTGATCACACCATCATGATTATCTGGGTCGAGAAGATCTTTTTTGTATAGTTCTTCTGTGTATTCTTGCCACCTCTTATTAATATCTTCTGCTTCTGTTAGGTCCAGACCATTTCTGTCCTTTATCGAGCCCATCTTTGCATGAAATGTTCCCTTGGTATCTCTAATTTTCTTGAAGAGATCTCTAATCTTTCCCATTCTGTTCTTTTCCTCTCTTTCTTTGCACTGATCACTGAAGAAGGCTTTCTTATCTCTTCTTGCTATTCTCTGGAACTCTACATTCAGATGCTTATATCTTTCCTTTTCTCCTTTGCTTTTTGCCTCTATTCTTTTCACAGCTAGTTGTAAGGCTTCCCCAGACAGCCATTTTGCTTTTGTGCATTTCTTTTCCATGGGGATGGTCTTGATCCCTGTCTCCTGTACAATGTCACAAACCTCATTCCATCGTTCATCAGGCACTCTATCTATCAGATCTAGGCCCTTAAATCTATTTCTCACTTCCACTGTATAATCATAAAGGATTTGATTTAGGTCTTACCTCAATGGTCTAGCAGTTTTCCCTACTTTCTTCAAGTTGAGTCTGAATTTTGTAATAAGGAGTTCGTGATCTGAGCCACAGTGAGCTTCTGGTCTTGTTTTTGTTGACTGTATAGTGCTTCTCCATCTTTGGCTGCAAAGAATATAATCAATCTGATTTTGGTGTTGACCATCTGGTGATGTCCATGCGTAGAGTCTTCTCTTGTGTTGTTGAAAGAGGGTGTTTGCTATGACCAGAGCATTTTCTTGGCAAAATTCTATTAGTCTTTGCCCTGCTTCATTCCACATTCCAAGGCCAAATTTGCCTGTTACTCTCAGTGTTTCTTGACTTCCTACTTTTGCATTCCAGTCCCCTATAATGAAAAGGACATCTTTTGGGGGTGTTAGTTCTAAAAGGTCTTGTAGGTCTTCATAAAACCATTCCACTTCAGCTTCTTCAGCATTACTGGTTGGAGCATAGACTTGGATTACTGTGATATTGAATGGTTTGCCTTGGAGACGAACAGAGATCATTCTGTCGTTTTTGCGATTGCATCCAAGTACTGCATTTCAGACTCTTCTGTTGACCATGATGGCTACTCCATTTCTTCTGAGGGATTCCTGCCCGCAGTAGTAGACATAATGGTCATCTGAGTTAAATTCACCCATTCCAGTACATTTTAGTTCACTGATTCCTAGAATGTCGACGTTCACTCTTGCCATCTCTTGTTTGACCACTTCCAATTTGCCTTGATTCATGGACCTGACATTCCAGGTTCCTATGCAATATTGCTCTTTACAGCATCAGACCTTGCTTCTCTCACCAGTCACATCCACAGCTGGGTATTGTTTTTGCTTTGGCTCCATCCCTTCATTCTTTCTGGAGTTTTTTCTCCACTGATCTCCAGTAGCATATTGGGCACCTAATGACTTGGGGAGTTCCTCTTTCAGTATCCTATCATTTTGCCTTTTCATACTGTTCATGGGGTTCTCAAGGCAAGAATACTGAAGTGGTTTGCCATTCCCTTCTCCAGTGGACCACATTCTGTCAGACCTGTCCACCATGACCCGCCCGTTTGGGTTGCCCCACATGCAGGCTTAGTTTCATTGAGTTAGACAAGGCTGTGGTCCTAGTGTGATTAGATTGACTAGATTTCTGTGAGTATGGTTTCAGTGTGTCTGGCTTCTGATGCCCTCTTGCAATACCTACCATCTTACTTGGGTTTCTCTTACCTTGGGCATGGGGTATCTCTTCACGGCTGCTCCAACAAAGCACAGCCACTGCTCCTTACCTTGGACAAGGGGTATCTCCTTACCGCAGCCCTTCCTGACCTTCAACGTGGGACATCTCCTCAAGGCCCTCCTATGCCCGTGCAGCCACCACTCCTCGGATTGCTCCTCCTGGCGCTGCTCCTGGCCTCGGGTGCCGCCCCTGGCCTCCAGCGTGGGGTGGCTCTCCCAGCCACCACCCCTGGCCTCAGGCGCAGGGTGGCTCCTCTCGGCCACCGCCCCTGACCTCGGACTTGGGTCGCTCTTCTCGGCCATTCCTGCGCCATCGCAGCCTGGCACTCTCGCCGCTGCCCCTGACCTCGGACGCGGGGTGATACTCCTCTTGGTCGTGCTTATTGCGCCGGGTCATGGCCGCCCGCGCTTAGTGCCCTACTCGCTAATACAAAAAAATTTTTTGAAAAAGAGATGTTACTGGGAAGAGGCACCTTGGTCCTTCTGGAATACCAGCCATGTTCTGTTTAGAACTGGGTGGTAGTTGTGTATATGTTCTTTCTATAATAACTAGCCACGCTGTACATCCATCTTTTCAGATCTTTTCTGTAAGTGTTCTGTATCACACAGAAATAAAAAGGATTAAAAATCACTTTATTCCTCATGGAAGGAAGAAAAAATTTATTTCTGATTTAAAGGAAGTGTAACATTTGGAACCAGTGTATCCTAGGTTCTTTGTGGGTTTTCCCCCATCATTTCCACAACAATTATTTGGCTGTGAGACGTGTACCTCAGCCATGCTGTGACGGCCCTGGACCTTTCTCCACACTGGAACATCTCCACCAACTCTCTGGAGTCAGAACTTCTGGCTCACGGTGTCACTGAGGGGAATCAAACATCTAATCTCCTCCCCTTATTTATATCAGAGAAACAAAGGGCTCCTGGAGACCATATCAGAGTGCCCCCAAGCTGTCCTGTTTCCTTCTAATGGAATGCTTATCTTTCCCCTACCCAATGATGAAACAATTCACTCCAGGACATGCTTTGGTCAAGGGACTGTGAGTGGAAGCGACACACACCTCCTCTGTAAGAGATTTTAAGCGTCATTGCATGATTTGTCATCCTCCCATTTTTGTCCAGACAATGTCCCAGACAGAGACTGCTCCATCCATCCAAGTCCCAGCTCAGAGCACGGCTGGCCCACAATGACCCTCTTATTCAGCTTGGGCTGCTACAACAAATACTAGAGACTGTCTGGCTTAACCAACACACATTCATTCCTCCTAGTTCTGGAGGCTGACAAGTCCATGATCAAGGTGCCAGCTTGTTTGGTGTCTGGTGAGAGTTCTTGGTTTGTAAATGATTGTCTTCTGGCTGTAGCCTCACATGAAAGGCAGAGAGACAGAGAGAGAGAGAGAAAGGAGGGGGGAACTTTAGGCTCTTCATCCCCTTGTAAGCTCACCAATTCTACCATAGGGATGGGACCCTCATGACTTCATCTAAACTTAGTTACCTCCCAAAGACCCACCTCCAAATACCATCACTTGGAGATTAGGGACGTCAACATATGGATTTGTATAGGGGAGACACAAACATTCAGCCCAAGGTATCTGATGAACCATCACTGATAAACAGACACCATAGCTAAGTTAAGCTTTTCTGGATAAAAGGAAAAATAAAACCCAAGAGGAGGAAAAACTTAAATGAGAGCCATGGATTTGATCTTGCTTTAAAAAACAACTCTGCTTTGAAGAGCTCATCAGAGACCCTCTGCAACCAGGCTGAGAAATTCTGATTAAACCACATTCCTTGCTTCCACACCTGAAAACAGTCTATGGCTGCTGTATAAAGCCAGAGCCTGCCTTTTCATCTGGGTCTAACACTTAAAACAGTTCCTTGGCACAGTGACCCACCTTGAATACCCAGTGTTCACCACCACCACATAAAAAGGCTAAGAAAGAGACAGATTTTCATCACTGGTACTCAGAGACAAACTTAATAGAGAGTGAAAGAAAAGGTCTTGGGCTTCATTTTGAACTTGCTTGAACTCCACGGGACAGCTGGCAAAAACTCGATCAAATCAAATCTTCAGAGACCAGTGACTCAGACACATCAGGACAGAATGGACAAGCCTTTGTTTCAGCTGAATCCAGGCCTTATCACCTCATTCTGTCACTCATATTTTCTCAGTCCACCCACAAATCCTCCAGCATTTATTGCAGAGGTAGCAAGCTTGCTGGAAATAATGGTACAGGCAAAGAGGCTAGTCGGCTATCAACTCCAGGCTCTGGGTAATACCAATGGGAAATTGTTAGCACAAAAGGGGCGCTAGGGTGACAAACGGAGAGAGGGCTGGCCTATTGAAGATGCTAGAACTTTGACAACGTTAACATCCTAATAGCAAGCCACTAGCTTTATCTGATTCCATTCTGGGGCTGAAGGCTTCCCACATCCCTCTTTCAGCCCCCCACCCCAACCCCCAACACTTGTGCATGAAAGACACAGGTTGCTTGCTTTTGTGTGCGATGTACCATGAAATGGTAATATAGAGAATGACTACATTTATATAAACCACAAAGTGTTTTTCTGTGCAACACACGCACAAATGAACCCAGTTTTCAGATCTGCAATAAATTTGTTTTTACATTGTTGACAAATGTAACAGTTAGAAGAAAGTATTAAATTATGACAAAGGGAATTAAGACTGATTTTTCTTTTCCCCAGAGTCATTTTGAGGATCTTTCTATTAAAGACACATTTTTTTTTTTTCCTGGAGTCTGCTCAGGTTTGATTAGGAAAACATTCAGAACAATAACAATTCTATTCTTCACCCATATGTTTGCAAAGGCAAATGTGTTTTTGTCTTCCCACTTTCATCTTCAAGCAAGCCCATTTTGGGGTAAGTTCTTGCATTCATTTCTGTTATTTTTACTCAGTGTGCTCTTATTCTAAGCAGGTGGCAATGCTGGATTCTGTGTGATGTAAACGGGCTTAGTGACCCTCATTAGAAAAGCCCTCAGCACTTTAAGTAAGGAAGAATTATCCTCATGGATAGAGTTTCTCCCTTTTCCTAATCTCTTCATTTTCATAGAAACAAAGAGAAATTCTTTTTATCTGAGTTGCAATAGACTGTTAATGCTTACAACTGACTTAGTCAAGATGGACTGTTTCTCTCCATTTCCTTTTCACAGTGTTTCTCCTTAAATTTGGTAAAAAGCATAGTAACATGGACAGAAGATGAAATTTGAGGGTCACTAGAAGAACTGTACAAAAAAGATCTTCACAACCCAGATAAGCACAATGGTATGATCACTCACCTAGAGCCAGACATCCTGAAATGTGAAGTCAAGTGAGCCTTAGGAAGCATCACTACAAACAAAGCTAGTGGAGGTGATGGAATTCCAGTTGAGCTGTTTCAAATCCTGAAAGATGATCCTGTGAAAGTGTTGCACTCAATATGCCAGCAAATTTGGAAAATTCAGCAGTGGCCACAGGACTGGAAAAGGTCAGTTTTCATACCAATTCCAAAGAAAGGCAATGCCAAAGAATGTTCAAAATACCACACAATTGCACTCATCTCACATGCTAGTAAAGTAGTGCTCAAAATTCTCCAAGCCAGGCTTCAGCAATATGTGAACCGTGAACTTCCAGATGTTCAAACTGGTTTTAGAAAAGGCAGAGGAACCAGAGATCAAATTGCCAACATCCGCTGGATCATGGAAAAAGCAAGAGAGTTCCAGAAAAACATCTATTTCTGCTTTATAGGCTATGCCAAAGCCTTGACTATGTGGAACACAATAAACTACAGAAAATTCTGAAAGAGATGGGAATACCAGAGCACCTGACCTGCCTCTTGAGAAATCTGTATGCAGGTCAGGAAGCAACAGTTAGAACCAGATATGGAACAATGAACTGGTGCCAAATAGAAAAAGGAGTATGCCAAGGCTGTATATTGTCAACCTGCTTATTTAACTTGTATACAGAGTACATCATGAGAAACGCTGGGCTGGATGAAGCTGGAATCCAGATTGCCGGGAGAAATATTAATAACCTCAGATATGCAGATGACACCACCCTTATGGCAGAAAGTGAAGAAGAACTAAAGAGCCTCTTGATGACAGTGAAAGAGGAGAGTGAAAAAGTTGGCTTAAAGCTCAACATTCAGAAAACGAAGATCATGGCATCTGGTCCCATCACTTCATGGCAAGTAGATGGAGAAACAGTGGCAACAGTGGCAGACTTTATTTTTCTGGGCTCCAAAATCCTGCAGATGGTGACTGCATTGGAATAAAAGTTATGACCAAACTAGAGAGCATATTAAAAAGCAGAGACATTACTTTGCCAACAAACGTCTGTCTAGTCAAGGCTATGGTGTTTCCAGTAGTCATGTATGGATGTGAGTGTTGGACTATAAAGAAAGCTGATTACCAAAGAATTGATGCTTTTGAACTGTGGTGTTGGAGGAGACTCTAGAGTCCCTTGGACTGCAAGGAGATCCAACCAGTCCATCCTAAAGGAGATCAGTCCTGAATATTCATTGGAAGGACTGATGTTGAAGCTGAAACTTCAATACTTTGGCCACCTGATGCTAAGAGCTGACTCATTTGAAAAAAACACTGATGCTGGAAAAGATTGAAGGTGGGAGAAGGGGACGACAGAGGATGAGATGGTTGGATGTCATCACCGACTCAATGGACACAGTTTGAGTAAACTCTGGGAGTTGGTGATGGACAGGGAGGCCTGGCATGCTGCAGTCCATGGGGCCGCAAAGAGTCAGACACGACTAAGCGACTGAACTGAACTGAACTGAATGTGTATTCAGGGTGAGAGATTACTGACAGAATGTGAAATACTGATTTTTAAAAATGAACTCTCTTCAGAAGGTACTCAGTATATCTATCTGTGTTTTATGGAATGATGCAGTTTCAGTAATCTGTAATAAGATATATTTGAGTATGTAGGCTGTTAATCTCACTCAGAAATGCTAAAATTCCTTAAAAACCAACAGTTTTCAATTCACTTATTCCATTAGGTGGCATGATACCCATTGCATCTCCACTTATCCATTATATATGGTAATTTCAACATGATCTAGGAGACATTGAAGAGAATGAAACAGACTTCAGCTTCAATCTTTATATATATATATATGTATAAAATTCATTAGAATGCTGTGAATGTAAGCACCTATCCTGCAAAGTTTCTATCTCTGGACTCCATTTATTAGCTTATGTCATACAATCCTCAGGACATAAGATTAATAAAAGATGACTTGCAGGCAATAAAATTCTACCTGTGTCATCCACTCTTAAAATGCCCCAAGTGTGACTCATACTGATGCAACAGCCAGTACTGAGTCAGAATTTGGACCATTTTTCAAAGGCGAAGTCTCAAGGGGACAATCCTCAGGGAAGCTCTCATTCCTGAAATTACCTCCTAGCAGATTCGAGGGGCTCAGCCTTTCATTCTTCCCCATCATCCCTTCATCCCTTTGTGTCACTCTTCCTCGTCGTGCATGGCCAGTCAACCCGCTGTGTGTGGCTTGTTTACCTTCAGTTCAGTAACTACTTTTATAAATGTGGGATGGAGAGATGTGTTTTCTCTCCTACTGATTTTCAGTTTTTATGCTACAAACACTTTCTTTTCCAATGAGATTCGATTTTGTGTTTATCAAAGAACAGCATACACATAGTTTACTGAGATAAATAGAACAAGTGTGCTAAAAAATACACACACAGCCTCACGCTTTAAAAGCAATTCCTCTGTGGCCTCTTAGCTTTTTCTTCCATATTTTTCAACAATATGCCTCTGCAGCTTTGTCAATTTTGACATTTTCTATTGTCTTCCTAATTCAAGAGCTGACAGTCTATCACTTTTGTGTTCCTCCTGCTTATCTTTCCATTCTCGTTATTCCAGCTTTTATATTATCATAATTTTTGTTTTAATCAATATCAAATATTCATATTACTATGTCTGAGTAAATGTTCTTTGCTGAGCCAAGTCATGAACTATGGTTATATTTTTCCCCTTATCCAATTTCTACCTTGAGATAACCACTTCATTTTCTAGTTATATAATTTTCCATATTTGCAATACTTCCCAAACTCACCCAAATAAACTTTGAGTTCCTTCTCGACATTCTTTTTCCACACAGTCGGACACAGGTAATTTGACTCCTTCCACTTTCCCTCACCTAGAATCTGCTTTCTCTCTTAATCTGCAGAACCATCATCCTGAGATTTCCAGGTGCTGTTGCCCAAGACATAAATCCCTTTGCCTCTTTTATGGTGTTCTATTTCATTTTGTGAATTCCATGCTTCCTCTATCACTGTTATTGTACACATCTTGGTGTAACTCACCCTCTACTCCTAAAGAACAGTACATAAAAAGTTGTATGTTTGTGTGTGTGTATGTGTACACGTGAAAATGTTCAGCCAACTAATATGCTATCCATACAGAAGGTATACTTCCCAGCCTCTTCTGCAAGTGGAGACTTGTGGTTAAGTTCTTGCCAATGGAATGTGAGTAGTAGGAATCTCTGAAAAAAGTATGTATTGCCTTTTACTCTCTTCTTTCCCACTGGCTGAAATGGTGCTGGCGGGTCAGCTTCAATCATTAAAATAACATCCTGGAGGAGGCAGAGGAACAAGATAGAAGGAACCTGGGCCACCACATGACCCTATGGAACAGACTTTCCTCCCCATCTTAGATTACCCCCTTAGTTCTTGAAGAGTTAATGAGTTCAAAATTGACTTCTATCTTATTTTATAAAGAAATCAACTTCTACCTTGTTCAAGCTAAATATTTTAGAGTCTCTTTGTTACAACGCTTTGTTACTCTTTCGCATTTCTGCTTGTTCAAGATGGATAGCCTAGAAAGATTCAAAGGCTCTGAACAAATGTTATTCAGATATAGTTAATCAGCGTGGTTTGTTTTGCTTTTGTTTTTAAATATTTTTATTGTGGAAATCTCTTTTAAAATATGAAAAAAAAAATAAAATAAAGCCCTATGTCCTCATCACCTGACTTCAACACAAGTCACCTCCTGACCAATCTTGCTTCCATATGCCTCTTACTCATCCTCCCAGACTCAGAATTATTTTGAAGCAAATTTGAAGCATCATATATTTTCATCTGTAAATATTTCAGCATGTCTCTAAAAAGATTACTCTGTTAATAGCTCTATGAGGTATAATTTACACAGAATAAAATTCATTCATTTTTGGTATTCAGCTTGTTAGATTCTGATAGTTATTTATAGTTGTGTAGCCTCTATCATGATCAAAATACAGAACATTTCTATCACTGCCAAAGATCTTTCATACCCTTTGTAGACAATTCTCTCCTTCAGCCTTTAGTCCCAACTAATCTGTTTTCTGTCACTATAGTTTTTCCTTTTGTCTTATATAGTTGGTGCTTGATTTTGTTCACTGCTTTTGAGATTCACCCATGTGATTTGTGCATTAACAATTCAGTCTTTTTTTTATATTGGTATAAGTATTTCATAGTATGAATGTGTTATATTAGTCAGCCGTATCTGACTCTGTGATCCCATGGATTGGAGGACACCAGGCCCCTCTATCCATGGCATTCTCCAGGCAAGAATACTGGAGGAGGTTGCCATTTCCTTCTTCAGGGGATCTTCCTGACCCAGGAATTGAACCTGGGTCTCTCACATGGCAGACAGATTCTTTACCATCTGAACCACCAGGGAAGTCCTATTTATAGTATGAATACACAAGAATTTATTTGTCCATTCACTAGTTGATGGACTATTTCCAGATTTTAGCTTTTAGCAGTATAATGCTGCTATGAATATTTGCACACAGTCTTTGAATGGACATATAATTTTTTCTTTGAATGGACAAATAATTTCATATCTCTTAGATAATATTTAAGAATGAGATTGCCAGATTATATGGAAAGTATGTATTTAAATTGATTTTTTAAAAAGTGTCAAACTCTACCAAAGTGACTGTACCCTTTTGCATTCCTACTAACAGTATAGGACAGTCTCAGTTGGTCACCAGCACTTGGCATTGTCAGTCTTTTTAGTCTAAACATTCTGATGAGTATATTAATAGTATTGTATTGCAGTTTTAATTTAATTTTTTCCTGATGGAGCAGCCGTGATGACAGCTTTCTTGCAATATTGTGAAAGATCTCTGAGCCAGAACAATACAGCTAAGGCATTCCTAGACTTTCAAACCTCAGATACAGTGCAAGGTAATAAATGTTTGTTGCTTTATTAAGCTGCCAAGTTTCAGTGATAAGTTGTTGTACTGTAATAGATAACTAATATATCAGCCCTCTGTCAAATACATGTTTCGCAAATATTTTTAAGTCTGTAAATTGCCCTTTTGCTTCTTTAATTATGTTTTTAAAAGAACTTTTTAAATTTATAAAGTATATTTATCTAATAATTGTTTTCTTTCAAAGAGTACACTTTTTGTATCCTGTTTAAGAAATTTTCACCTATAACCCGGTGTCACAAAGATTTCCTCCTATGTTTTCTTCTAGAAGTTTAACAGTTTTCCCTCTTTAAAATTTTAAGCATTTGGTTTATTTTTAATTAAATTTTGTTGATGGTGTGAGGTGAGGGTTAATGTTCCTTCTTTTCTTCCATACAGGTAACCCATCTGTTACTTTTTCTCATGAATTCCTTGGAAAATTTGACCATATGGTGTGCATCTATTTCTGGACTCCCTATTCTGTTCCTCCTATCTATAAGTCTGACCTTATGCCAATACCATACTTTATTGATTACTGTAGCTTTATAGAAGCCTTGAATTAGGTAGTACAAGCCTTCCAACCTTGTGGTTTTTAAGACTGTTTTGGCTATTCTGAATATTTCACTCTTCTCATACATTTTAGAATCAGCCTATCAATTTATTTTTAAAGCCTGCTAGGATTATCATTTGGATTGCATTAAATCTATAGGTCAATCTGAGGAGAATTGCTGTCTTCATAATACTGGATTTTCTGATCCCATAAATGTAGTGTATCTCCATTTTTTAGATCTTCTTTAATTTCCCCATGTAGTTGTTTACAGTTTCAAGTGTTTAGGCCAAAGAGTATCTGACTTGACCCTTTTTAAAACATAATTTCAGTGTCATTATTACCCATGAAATTTAATAATTATTCCTTAATATCATTAAATATCTAGTCAATATTCATATTTATTTGATTGCTTTATAAACATGCTTCTCTCTCTTTTTTCTTTTTTATGGTTTATTTGTTCAAATTGGGACTTAAATGTGGTTCCATACAATGCAATAGGTTGATAGATTTCTCTTTTAATTTTATGCCCTTCTTTTATCTTTTTCTTGTAATGTTTTCAATGTTGTCAAAGAAAAGAAGTCATTTGTCCTCTAATGTACTAAATAGTCTTGAGTTTTTCTGATGGCATCTCTCTGGTGTTGCTGACTGTGTTCCTCAGTCCTTTATTATTCCTGGCTGACCAGATTCCATTTCAGTTTTAGGGGAGAGGACAAGACTAATTCATGGATGATGTTGAGTACATCTGTCAGAAGGTACACAACATCTGTCTCTCTTTTTCTTGATGTCAGCAGCCACCAACAATCATTGTCTATATCCCCTAAATCATGATGGGATAAGAAATGGTAAGATATTATTAGTTCTATTACTATGTCTTCATTTACTATATACTTCTATATAGGAAAATACTTGCCCTTACCATCTATTTGGATGGCCTGAAGTATAATTTATATGATTTGTTTAGACATCCTAGTGAGTTGAATTGGCTCCAGAAATGCTTGTAGGTCTTTGGTAACCCACTGTGTGTGTGTCTGTGTGTGTATGTACATTCACATATATTTAAGTATTTATGTAATTAAAATAATTTATAACATTGTTTAGATATCTTGCTTGAGGAGGACCTGATTTTCTGAACCTGAGCTGCCATGACAGGATTCGTAGGCTTTAGAATATCAGTTCTCCCTAATATCACAGAACATAAGTGGGAAATCACATTGTACAGTCTATTGGTACAAATCTGTGATCTCTCTTTTTCTTTTTGTCTTGGTGGGACTCAGGTACCACTGAAGATGTTTTGTGAAGGCTTGTTGAACAATACCTAACTTTTCATTAATTTATTTTTTAATTGAAGCAAAACTGCTTTACAATGTTATTTTGGTTTCTGCCATACAACAATGCAATTCAGCCATAACTATACATATATCATCTCCCTCTTGAGCCTCTCTATATAATAAATACCTAACTTTTTGAGGGAGGTACCATGGCATATAACAATCATCTAAAGATCTCTTTTTCCAAAACACTGATAAATGCAGTTTCTACAGACTGTGTCCCTTTTCATTTCAGCACTAACATCTCAGTTCCTCCCTTCACACAGTTCTAGTTTATCTAGCCAGGGGTTTTCTATATTTAAAAAGTAGGCTGATGAGCTGTTATTTGAAAGATGTATCCAGAGTAATATATAAAGTTATATATATGGCACTAAGTGCAGGCGGTGGCAGCAGCTGGCGCACTAAGCGCAGGCGGGCCAGGGACAGCGGCCGGGAGGAGCAACCACACGTCCAAGGAGTGGTGGCTGCCCAGACACAGGAGGGCCTAGAGGAGCCAACCCATGTTGAAGGTCAGGAAGGGTGCAGGAGGAGATACCCCTCATCAAAGGTAAGGAGCAGCAGCTGTGCTTTGTTGGAGCAGCCGTGAAGAGATTCCCCATGCCCAAGGTAAGAGAAACCCAAGTAAGATGGTAGGTGTTGCCAGAGGGCATCAGAGGGCAGACACACTGAAACCATACTCACAGAAATCTAGTCAATCTAATCACACTAGGACCATAGCCTTGTCTAACTCAATGAAACTAAGCCTGCACGTGGGGCAACCCAAACGGGCGGGTCATGGTGGACAGGTCTGACAGAATGTGGTCCACTGGAGAAGGGAATGGCAAACCACTTCAGTATTCTTGCCTTGAGAACCCCATGAACAGTATGAAAAGGCAAAATGATAGGATACTGAAAGAGGAACTCCCCAAGTCATTAGGTGCCCAATATGCTACTGGAGATCAGTGGAGAAAAAACTCCAGAAAGAATGAAGGGATGGAGCCAAAGCAAAAACAATACCCAGCTGTGGATGTGACTGGTGAGAGAAGCAAGGTCTGATGCTGTAAAGAGCAATATTGCATAGGAACCTGGAATATCAGATCCATGAGTCAAGGCAAATTGGAAGTGGTCAAACAAGAGATGGCAAGAGTGAACGTCGACATTCTAGGAATCAGTGAACTAAAATGGACTGGAATGGGTGAATTTAACTCAGATGACCATTATGTCTACGACTGCGGGCAGGAATCCCTCAGAAGAAATGGAGTAGCCATCATGGTCAACAGAAGAGTCTGAAATGCAGTACTTGGATGCAATCGCAAAAACGACAGAATGATCTCTGTTCATTTCCAAGGCAAATCATTCAATATCACAGTAATCCAAGTCTATGCCCCAACCAGTAACGCTGAAGAAGCTGAAGTGGAATGGTTTTATGAAGACCTACAAGACCTTTTAGAACTAACACCCCCAAAAGATGTCCTTTTCATTATAGGGGACTGGAATGCAAAAGTAGGAAGTCAAGAAACACTGAGAGTAACAGGCAAATTTGGCCTTGGAATGTGGAATGAAGCAGGGCAAAGACTAATAGAGTTTTGCCAAGAAAATGCACTGGTCATAGCAAACTCCCTCTTCCAACAACACAAGAGAAGACTCTACACATGGACATCACCAGATGGTCAACACCAAAATCAGATTGATTATATTCTTTGCAGCCAAAGATGGAGAAGCTCTATACAGTCAACAAAAACAAGACCAGGAGCTCACTGTGGCTCAGATCATGAACTCCTTATTACCAAATTCAGACTCAAATTGAAGAAAGTAGGGAAAACCGCTAGACCATTCAGGTATGACCTAAATCAAATCCCTTATGATTATACAGTGGAAGTGAGAAATAGACTTAAGGGCCTAGATCTGATAGACAGAGTGCCTGATGAACGATGGAATGAGGTTCGTGACATTGTACAGGAGACAGGGATCAAGACCATCCCCATGGAAAAGAAATGCACAAAAGCAAAATGGCTGTCTGGGGAGGCCTTACAACTAGCTGTGAAAAGAAGAGAAGCAAAAAGCAAAGGAGAAAAGGAAAGATATAAGCATCTGAATGTAGAGTTCCAAAGAATAGCAAGAAGAGATAAGAAAGCCTTCTTCAGTGATCAGTGCAAAGAAATAGAGGAAAACAACAGAATGGGAAAGACTAGAGATCTCTTCAAGAAAATTAGAGATACCAAGGGAACATTTCATGCAAAGATAGGCTTGATAAAGGACAGAAATGGTCTGGACCTGACAGAAGCAGAAGATATTAATAAGAGGTGGCAAGAATACACAGAAGAACTGTACAAAAAGGATCTTCATGACTGGGATAATCACGATGGTGTGATCACTCATCTAGAGCCAGACATCCTGGAATGTGAAGTCAAGTGGACCTTAGAAGCATCGCTACGAACAAAGCTAGTGGAGGTGATGGAATTCCAGTAGAGCTATTTCAAATCCTGAAAGAGGATGCTGTGAAAGTGCTACACACAATATGCCAGCAAATTTGGAAAACTCACCAGTGGCCACAGGACTGGAAAAGGTCAGTTTTCATTCCAATCCCCAAAAAAGACAATGCCAAAGAATGCTCAGACTACTGCACAACTGCACTCATCTCACACGCTAGTAAAGTAATGCTCAAAATTCTCCAAGCCAGGCTTCAGCAATACGTGAACCATGAACTTCCTGATGTTCAAGCTGGTTTTAAAAAAGCAGAGGAACCAGACATCAAATTGCCAACATCTGCTGGATCATGGAAAAAGCAAGAGAGTTCCAGAAAAACATCTATTTCTGCTTGATTGACTATGCCAAAGCCTTTGACTGTGTGGATCACTATCAACTGTGGGAAATTCTGAAAGAGATGGGAATACCAGAGCACCTAACCTGCCTCTTGAGAAATCTGTATGCAGGCCAGGAAGCAACAGTTAGAACTGGACATGGAACAACAGACTGGTTCCAAATAGGAAAAGGAGTATGTCAACGCTGTATATTGTCACCCTGCTTATTTAACTTCTATGCAGAGTACATCATGAGAAACGCTGGACTGGAAGAAGCACAAGCTGGAATCCAGATTGCAGGGAGAAATATCAATAACCTCAGATATGCAGATGACAGCACCCTTATGGCAGAAAATGAAGAGGAACTCAAAAGCCTCTTGATGAAAGTGAAAGAGGAGAGTGAAAAAGTTGGCTTAAAGCTCAACATTCAGAAAACGAAGATCATGTCATCCAGTCCCATCACTTCATGGGAAATAGATGGGGAAATAGTGGAAACAGTGTCAGACTTTATTTTGGGGGGCTCCAAAATCACTGCAGATGGTGACTGCAGCCATGAAATTAAAAGACGCTTACTCCTTGGAAGAAAATTTGTGACCAACCTAGATAGCATATTCAAAAGCAGAGACATTACGTTGCCGACTAAGGTCCGTCTAGACAAGGCTATGGTTTTTCCAGTAGTCATGTATGGATGTGAGAGTTGGACTGTGCAGAAGGCTGAGTGCTGAAGAACTGATGGTTTTGAACTGTGGTGTTGGAGAAGACTCTTGAGAGTCCCTTGGACTGCAAGGAGATCCAACAAGTCAATTCTGAAGGAAATCAACCCTGGGGTTTCTTTGGAAGGAATAATTATAAAGCTGAAGCTCCAGTACTTTGGCCACCTCATGCAAAGAGTTGACTCATTGGAAAAGACTCTGATGCTGGGAGGGATTGGGGGGCAGCAGAAGAAGGGGTCGACCGAGGATGAGGTGGCAGGATGGCATCACTGACTCGATGGATTCGAGTCTGAGTGAACTCCAGGAGTTGGTGATGGGCAGGGAGGCCTGGCGTGCTGCAATTCATGGGGTCGCAAAGAGTCGAACACGACTGAGCGACTGAAATGAACTGAACTGAACTGATTATATATATATATATATGGAATCTGCCTGCCAGTGCAGAAGATGCAAGAGAGGTGGGTTCAGTCACTGGGTAAGGAAGATTTCCTGGAGTAGCAGATGGCAACCCACTCCAGTATTCTTGTTGGAAGAATCCCATGCACAGAGGAGCCTGGCAGGCTACAATCCACGGGATTGCAAAGAGTTGGACACGACTTAGAAATGAGCACACGTCCAGAATAATGAGCCTGCTCACATAAAAAGATCAAAATCAAGCCCGCAGAAAAGCAGGTTCTCCTCAGGCAAGACATCTTAAGATAGAACGTCCACACTGCCACTATTTGTCTATGGAAACAACTCTCATCATAAAGAGACACCACTGAAAACCCAAAGACACTTGGTCCCACTGACTCCCCTGAAATGCTCTCCATTCTCTCTGTTGTGTCTCCGCAAGGCTGGCCATTGGAGAGAAGGTGTCCATATTCATGCCACGTTTCCAATATCCTCACCCCTCTACTCATCTCTCCCAGACCAAACCCCACAAAAACTGTCCAAAAGTGGTCCCTTTTCTGTTAGGGGCTCCCCCATGTTCCCCAAGAATGAATCTACTATTCAAAATTCTTCTAAATCAAAAATCGTCTCCATCCACCAAAGTCAATACCCTGCTGTGGCAGATCATTTGACCCTCAAATGATTCTCAATAAGTATTTATCAAACGGAAGAGAAATGATCAATCCTTTTCCAAAACAAAAGGAGACATTTCAGTGAAAGGGAGCATGAAGGAGAAGGAAATAAACCTTTCCTGGCCTCTGTTTGTGCTAAGAAATGGTTCTAAATATTTTATTATATTAATATGAACATTTCATTGCATTATTACTAACACCAACACCAATTTTAACATTAACAAACACTGACTCTGATACTGATAATAATGTTGACACCAATACTAGTACAAATATTAATAGAAATACTATCTACTGATACAAATACTAGCAAATATTGATATTGATACTGATACTAACACAACATTTTTCAGGTTTTAATCCACATGGAGGGATCCAAAGAGAGTAGAACTCCTGGCTTCTTTCCCTCTCCCTTACCTATCCTCTTCATGGAGAAGGAATGAGTTATCTAACAGATGAGTAGCAGTCACTGATCAGTTAAAAGGAGGTAATCCCTGAAGATCCGTCACTTTTCATCTCTGCCTGTCCAAGAACTGCCCACAAGAGGCAGTGAGTGTCTATAGAACCCAATGTCTATAGAACCTAGGTAAAAGTGTCTATAGAACCCAATGTCTTTCAGGTCCTGTCTAAAGGCTTGTATCTGAGGGCTGGTGGTACAATGAGCCAGTTGGCCCATTTGACAACCTAGCTAAGTGACCCCTCCAACAAAGCACCATCCATCACAAAATTGATACTTTCTGGAGTAGGATGAAAATACCCAAGACCTGGAACACAGGACTCAATAAAGAAATAGAAATTAAGAGTTTTTGTACACATTGGATGGGGAAAATGAACTGACCTGGGACTGGAACTGTTTACACTGAAAATTTCTAAATTTCCTAAGAAGACAAACATCTCAAAAGCCTTCCTCTGAGAGAGGAGATAATAAAGAGAGTCCTTCCTTCCATACTACCTGTTATGGACTGATTTGTGTCCCTTACAGATCATATGCTGAAGTCCCAGCACCTCAGATTATAACTGTATTTTCAGATAAGGACTTTAAAGAGATAATTTAGTTAAATTAGATCATAAGGGAGGCCTCTCATTCAATATGACCAGTATCCTTATAATGAGAGGAAATTTGGACTCAGACATGCAGACACACAGAGGCAAGGCCATGTGAAAACACAGGGAAAAGATAGCCATTTGCAAGCCAAGGAGAGAGGCATTGGGAGAAACCAATCCAGACAATGCCTTTGTTTTGAGCTAGCCTCCAGAACTGTGAAAAAATTAATTTCTGTTGTTTAATTAAGCCACCTAGTCTGTAGAGCTTTGCTACAGCAGCTCCAGGTGTAGCTGTGCTTAAGTTCACCGATCATGGGCACTGAGCAACAAGCAGGGACTCAGAGGCACCGCGGCAAAGGCATCAAGACTCCTTTCTCTCTTTCTGCTCCTTCCCTCTCACCTGAACCTGTGTTATGGTCGGTGGCAGCACTAACGTTTGATCTAAAAATGTGATTCTTCCTGAGGTAGCAGTGGCTCCTGTATTTCTATCAAAGGAAAAAAAAAATCTACCCACTGTTATTTTTAATTTTCCTTGGATTTGAAATTACTTCCACAACAGAGGAATCTGAGGAAGAGATTGGGGGTGAATTCATTTAGGGTGGCCAGATAACACGCAGGATGCCCAGGTACATGTGAATCTCAGATGATGAATAATTTTTTTTAGTCTAAGTATATTCAAAATACTGCATAACTATTAGTTGTTATACTGAATTTCATATGTAACTGGGCATCCTGTTTGCTAAATACAGCAACTATAAATTCAGAGCATCTTACTAACAGGAAATAAGAGAGTAAACCAACAAGAGATGTGAAAACTACCAAGTCCTTGAGAATAAGTAGCAGGAACTCACCTTAGTATCTGCACCACCTATTCACACACACATATATACACAGACACACATACACCATGAGGTACTCAGCACAGTGTCTGCCTCAAAAGCACCAATAATCAGTTGTTGAACTGAACTAAGGTTTTAAAATTCAATTAATGTCTCCATTCAAGAAGACTGTGAATGGCATAATGCTACTAAAAAGTATAAATTTAAAAAATAAGTCAACAATTACCTGATTCTAAAGCTGAAAGGAGTTAAGAACCACCTCTCTATTGCCTCATTCCCTAGGGGTTGGGGGTAAACATGGCTCAGTGTGCTTCCATGACTTATCTAAGACCTTTTATTTGCCAGTAGCATATCTGGGGCTATAACCAGACCACCCTAAGTTTGCAATGCTCCTCCCACACTCTGACACTAAAAATATTTCTGACAAAGGCAAACATTTTCTGGCCTAGAAAATTCCATGTCTACCTTCTCAACCAGCTGCTTCAGCCACGTAAACAACCAACATCCACCAAGCTATTATGCATATTCTTTAGAGAAATCCAAGAAAGAGCTCTGCCCTTTCTTAAGCTCATAAAGAGTACTCTTACAGATGGGTGAAACAAAATAATAGGTCAAAAATAAATATAACTGCTGAAAAAATTTTAAGGCCTTTTATGTGAAACTGCTTTTCACTGATAGATACATCCGATTATATTAAAGAGCTTCTTTATCCATTTTTTTAAAGGGTGGCAGCTTCAGTTCAATAGTGTTAGTGAGACAATCCCTTAAGCTGTGTCAAAATGCCAGTTATCTGAGATGCCACCCAGATTTGAATGATTTAGAGAGAGACAAAACACACAGAAAGAAGGAATCATCTTTTGACTACTGCTGCTTTTGACAAGGCCCCTCCCCCCCCTTTTCCTGAAGCATCTTTCTCTATCAGTGGTGACAAGTGTCAGTCAAACCTTCCATAGCTGAGGAAGGGGGAGGAACGGGCAGTGAAGCCAAGGAGAGGGGCGGGAGGAAGAAACATGAAACGTTCTCACAATTGCTCAAGGAAGATCCCCTATCAGTGTGTGGTCTGGGAGAAAGAAGTCTTTTCCTCCCCCTCTACTCCCTCCCACCCCCGCTTCTAATCTCTAACTGATTATTTACCTCTTTTTATCAACTTGAATCTCTCTGTTGCTCCAAAGGCTCCAAAACAAATCGCTGGTCAGCCAGGATTAAGCTGCTTTGTTGCCAACGATTAGCAGGTTTGCTTGTAGTTTCAACATCTTCAGCAACAGCTGAATGTCAAATGTTTCAGGAAATACTGGCCTTATTTTGGCTAAAGGCATATGAATGCTTGAAATAAAATGGGAGAACAGTATCCTATAGAGAAGGTTCTAGACCATTCCATGTACATGTTTAGTATGGGCAGAATGAGAACTCTATCGTTTGTATTTCTGTCTTTTTTTTTTTAATGCAGCCATGATTTTGAAAAATATCACATACCAGCAACCTCTTGTCTCAAAGAAAACATCCAGTTTAAGTCCTAGACTCTAGGAAATGTTTAATCCAAACACATTTACACAGAGGCACATTTACCAACAAAACAAAACAAAATACTCATTAAGTATTTTGAGGTTCAAAATCCACTTTGCAAAAAAAAAAAAAAAATCCACATAGCATTCATTTTTGGAATACCTACTATGTGCTAGGTACTGTGTTGGAAAATAAAGAAATGGAAAGAATAAAATCCATTTCCAGTTTTCAAGAGTGATCTATTGCACTCACTTACATACACTTTAATCATTAAAAAACCCTCAGTAATATAATAACCTGGGGCTCTGCTATGTTATTTATACAGCCTTGAAGGTCAGGGACTATACTTTCATCTTCTATATTCTCTAACAGTGGTCCCCAGTAGTTTTGGCACCAGGGACCAGTTTTGTGGAACACAATTCTTCCACAGATCAGAAAGGGGGAGGAATGGTTTAGGGATGATTCAAGTGCATTGCATTTATTGTGCACTTTATTTCTAATCTTATGCCACTACTGATCTGACAAGAGGTACTGGTCTGTGGGCTGGAGGCTGGGGACCCCTATTCTATTATACTTTACACCAATCTTCCAAATAGTAGTTTCTCAAGGTAGTGCCATGATGTAGGGAAAGGTACTAATAGAGAGTCAGAGGCTCAGGCTCTCATTGATTTTGTGGACATAGACAAACCCCTTAATCAGTGGGTCCTTTTGGCTTTCTGCATTTATAATGAGGGAGAGGGAAACCCCTTTCCATCCTCCCTTTCAATGCCAATGTCTGCAATTCCTTGACCTTGGGGCAAGGAGACTGAATAGCACAGTTTAAGGATCTTTTCTGATATTAAGCAACTTGAGGGCAGAATTTATCTCACTGAATCCCCAAGGACACAGTGGCCTGTGATAAAGATTGACATGCTTGAAATTTATGTCAAAAGTCTATGAAGCAGAAAAGGAAGCAGTGAGAGTAGCTTCAGCAAGTTCCTAGGACTCAAGATACAGGAAAGATCTAGAGCAGATGCAACTTTATATGTGGTAGCTTTTGAGGCAACCAGCATGTCCATGGGTCTTACAGACAGGAGGGGATAATTGTTGAGTACTTCCAGGTAATAATGTACGATAGGAATGGGACCAGGGATGAAGGGAAGGCCATAGTCTTGGTAGAGCTTGAAATGCTAGCTTTACAAATGAGACTTTCCCCATTTCCCTTGTGTAGATATATTTTGCTTATAAGGAAAATTTCTCCCATCCCTGAATGAATCTACTTCCTGTCCCTACCTGGATGCCCCACCTCAAATTAGGAACACAATAGTGCACTTACCTTGTGTGGGGTACCAGGAGGGGGCTGGATCAAGCCCAAGAGTGTTACCTGTCCTGCTTCTTTCTCAGGAACCTTGCTCTACCATTTCTCTCATCTTCTACTGTACCACCAGCCTCCTCCTCTCCATCATCTTTCACTCAGTCTGCAAACATGCTCAATTCATTTTAATCCATTCTTTCTTAAACTGTAAATCACTTTGGGTTTTATTTAAACACTCTCTGGGAATGACATCTGTTTTTCTCTTTCCCATTTTTATAATTTTCAATTCTTTTTCTTGTCATTGCTGTCTAGAGTCTTAGATATAGGATTGATTAGACATGGTGATAGTAAATATCTTTGCCTTATTTCATAGCTATAAGGGAAGTGTTTGCGGTAAATATTTATTAGCTCTCTTTTGCCAGGTGAAGCATATTTCTTCTAGTTCTAGTTTGCTAGGAGAATTTTTTTTTTGCAAATGTGCTTTAATTGTATTGATTTTTCTGTATCTCTTTATATGATGAATTACAATAATAAATTTTCTAATGATGATCCTAACATCCATTTCTGGGATGAGCTCAAATTACAGAGTGCATTTCTAAATGAGCTTTGCTAATAATTTTTAGAATTTTTCATCTACATTCATGAGTGAGTTATACTTTTTAAATATAAATTTATTTATTTTAATTGGAAGTTAATTACTTTACAATATTGTATTGGTTTTTCCATACATCAACATGAATCCGCCACAGGTATACATGTGTTCCCCATCCTGAACCCCCCTCCCTTCTTCCTCCCCATACCATCCCTCACTTTTTTAAAAGTTTTATCAGTATGGACTATTTTTAAAAAGTCTTTATTGAGTTTATTGGGGGATTCCCTGGTGGCTCAGACGGTTTGAGTTTATTACAATATCGCTTCTGTTTTAGGTTTTGGTTCTTTGGCCATGAGGCATGTGGGATATTAGTTCCCCAACTAGGGATCAAACCCACACCACCTGCACTGGTAGGTAAAGCCTGAACCACTGGACCACCAGAGAAATCTCCATGAATGAGTTATATTTAATTTTCCTCTCATAGTTCTCCTGTCTACTGGTATCAAGCTTACACAAATTCCCAAAATAAGCTGGATAGTAAAACTTTTTTCCCCCTTGGAGAAAGTTCTAAGATTGGGATTAGCTATTTGTTGACTATTTTCTAGAGTTTATAAAAATCATGTGGACATGGTGTTTTTATTGCAGGAAGATTTTAAGCTACAGATATAATTTCTCTAATGATTATAAGACCACTCAGATTTCTACATTATTTTGAATCAACTTGGGTTATTTGTAATAATTTTCTAGAGATTTGCCTTCAGAATATTTTGTTATAAAGATACTTGTCATTTTCTCTTATTATCTTTTAAATTTATGTTGCATTCATAATTATGTCCCTGTTTTCATTTCTAAAATCACTGAAGTTTTTCTTCTCTTTCTCTATTGAACTTACCAAAGGCAGGAGTATTGGTCTTCTAAATGAATTAGGTTTTGTTGATTTCTTTGTTGATTTTCTCAGTTTTATATTTATTTGATTTTTCATCTATTTTGCTGTTATATTAATATATTGGATTTCTTTTTAATTTCTCTGGATTTCTTATGCTGTTCTTTGTATAACTTAACGTTAGATATTTAATTCATTAGATTTTGACCTTTCTTTTTTCTAGATGAAACCATTCAAGGCTGTGAATTTCTCTACTATAGCTGTGTCCCACAGGTTTTATAAATATCTTTTTTATTATTCACATGATATTTATACTTTCCAGTATCATATCTTCTATAATTCATAAATCATTTCAAAGCATGCTTTAGATTTCCAAATGTATAGTTTTAAAAAATTATCTTTTCAATATCAATCTTTAATTTAATTGTGGTCTTATATACACTATTTCTTAAATTTGTTGATATTTATGATATACAATACAGCCCATCTTTATAACTTTTTCATATGCTTAGGTAGTATTCCATACTTGTTTATTAGAACACTCATTAGTTTTATTCATCAAGTCTTCTGTATAATGTCCTTGTTTGATTACTGTTCTGGAAAGATTTGTCATGGTAAGTTTTGAGGGTTGTGGCTGCTGAGGAAGAGCACAGCATGGTTGTGGTAAGAGTGAGGAAAGAGCACTTGATATTATATCACCCTGCCCACACCCACTTCCTTGGCACACATCATATCCCACTTAACTGTTTGGCATGCTGGAAGATGACAGGTCTCTATACAACTTTATGTTTTACTTCTTTTCTTGAACCTTTCCCCCAATTCTCTCACATATTTAATATTACTAGAACACTAGCTCACTTACTCTGTTTCCCTGTCATGGCTTGCCTTCGCTCCTGTTGTTCCCTTCTCTTTTAATGATCTTCCCCAATCCACATACACCTATTAAAACCCCCACATCCCTTGATACTTTATATAGAAAACTATGAGGTCTCCATCCCAAAACTATCAAATCTAAAAATGAATTCAGCAAGGTTTCAGGCTACAAGATTAACATAGAGAAATCTGTTGTGCTTCTATACATTAATAATGAAATATCAGAAAGAGAAAGTTTTAAAAAATTCTGTTTAAAATTGCACCAAAATGAATACAATACCTAGGAATAAACTTGACCAAGGAGGTGAAAGAACTATACTCTGAAAACTATAAAATGCTCATGAAGAAAACTGAAGATTATACAAAGAAATGAAAGGATATCCTGTGTTTGGGGGCTGGAAAAATTAATATTGTTAAAATGGCTATGCTATCCAAAGCAATCTACAGATTTAATGCAATCCCTATCAAAATCCCTATGGATATTTTTTGCAGAACTAGACCAATTAATTCTAAAATTCATATTGAACCACAAATGATCCTAAATTTCCAAAACAATCTTGAAAAAATAACAAAGTTGGAGATATAACCCTCCAAGACTTCAGACTATATTACAAAGCAACTGTAATCAAAACAGCATGGTATCAACTCTCTCTCCCACACACACACACAAAACCACAAAGATCAGTGGAACAGAACATAGAGAGAACAGAAATAAACCCATGCACTTATAATCAATTAATTTACAACAAACAAGAATATATACGATGGAGAAAACAAAAAAATATACAATGGAGAAGAGACATCATTTTCAACAAGTGGTCCTGGGAAAACTGGACAACCACTTGTAAAACAATGAGATTAGAACATTCTCAGGGACTTCTCTGGTGGTCCAGTGGCTAAGACTCTTGCTCCCAAGAGGGAGGCCTGGGTTCAATCCTTGGTCAAGAAACTAGATCCCACTTGCCGCAACTAACACTTTGTATACTGCAATGAAGATCAAAGATTCTGAGGGCCACAACTAAGATCTGGTGCACCCAAATAAATAAATAAATTTTTTTTTTAAAAGAAGATTCCCTCACATATTATACAAAAATAAACTCAGAATGCTTAAAGACCCATAAAAATCCTTGAAGACAACATAGGCAGAACATAATTTGACATAAACAATAGCAATATTTTTTTGGATTGGTGTCCAAAGGCAAACGAAATAAAAGCAAAAATTAACAATTGGGACCTAATTAAACTAACAGCTTTTGCACAGCAAAGGAAACTATCAACAAAATGAAAATATTATGGCAGAAAATACTTGCAAATTATGTGACTAACAACAGTTAACATCCAAAACATATAAACAGCTCTTATAATTCAATATCCAAAAAAAAAAAAAAAACCCAACCAAAAAATGGGCTGAAGACCTGACTAAATGTTTTTTTCTTTTTTTCCAAAGAAGACATACAGATGGCTAATAGGCACATGAAAATATGCTCAACATCACAAATTCTTGTGCGCTTAGTCATTCAGTCGTGTCCAACTCTTTGTGACCCGTGGACTGTAGACTGCCAGGCTTCTCAGTCTTTGGGGATTCTCCAGGCAAGACTACTGGAGTGGGTTGCCATGCCCTCCTCCAGGGGATCTTCCCAATCCAGGGTTCAATCTCAGGTCTCCCACATTGCAGGCAGATTCTTTACCATCTGAGCCAAATCAAAACAACAGATATCACTTCACACCTGTCAGAATGGCTATCATCAAAAAATCTGTAAATAAGAAACATTGAAGAGGATGTGGCATATGCAGAACAGAAACAGATTCACAGATACGGAAAACAAACTCGTGGTTACCAAAGAGGAGAGGAGGGAGGGGAGGGACACACAGGGGTATGGGGTTAACAAACAACTGCATGTAAAATGTACAAGCAACAAGGCTTTACTATATGGCGCAGGGAATTATAGTTATCATCTTATAATAACATAATGGAGTATAATCATAAAAATACTGAATCATCATGCTGTACACCTGGAAATAATGTAATGTTGCAAATTAACTACTTTAATCAAAAATCATAAAATAAAAACCCTATGTCCTTTAAGAATCTTCTCAGATTCCTCCTTTCTCTAAAACTCAATAGTACTCACTGTATTTCTCAGTTTTTAATTGCCTTATTTTGTATTACATGATATTTTCATGAACATATATATTCTTTGTGACACTTTGCAACACCATGGACTGTAACCCACCAGGCTTGTCTGTCTATGGGATTCTCTAGGCAAGAATATTGGAGTGGATTGCTATGCCCTCCTCCAGGGGATATTCCATATACTTGTATCTATTCTCTTTTAAATTCTTTCCCTATTTAGGTTGTTGCATACTATTGAGCAGAGTTCCCTGTGCTATCCAGTAGGTCTTTGTTGGTTATCCATTTTTAAATATAGCAATGTGTACATGTCAATCCCAAACTTCCTAACTATCCCTGACCCTTCACCATTGGTAGCCATAAGTTCTACAACTTGATCATTTTTGTAGCCCAACACTACCTAGGAAAGTATCAATATATAAATACTAAAAGAAGAGGCAAATTTTCGTATTCAAATGCAGAAATGTTCATGTCTATAAGTTTACTAATTAAAAATCACTTTGAAAGAATCTGTCTGCCTAAACATCATAAATGTTCTGGGATAAAGCAAACTAATTATAGAACATGAATAGATTTCCGTAAATACTACTGACATTTTTACACGAATTGTTGTGTAATTCAAGACCCAGATGTTCCAGACTTGCTGTGCTAAAACAACTTGAATCAATTTGGCAGCTCATTTCACACCCCTGGCAGGCTTTGTGACACATCACATCCCATTTCCTACTTAGCTAGATTTGTCAGCATTTTCTCCAACGTGGTAACTGAATGGCTAAAGATAGAGCGTCAAGAGAGGCTCAATGTTAGGATCAAAAAAACAATAAGATACTCATCATTTTAGAAGTTGCTTTCTAATTTGATTTTTTTCATGAAATATTAATAATTAAGATGATCTTTCTTTAGACAAAGTTATGTTATGTACCCTGCTTATTTACCATTTATGCTGAGTACATCATGCTAAATGCCAGGCTGGAAGACTCACAACCTGGAATCAAGATTGCCAGGAGAAATATCAACAATCTCAGATATGCAGATGATACCATTCTAATAGCAGAAAGCAAAGAGGAACTAAGGAACCTCTTGATGAGGGGGAAAAAGGAGACTGGAGAAGGTGGCTTAAAACTCAACATTCAAAAAACTAAGATCATGACATTTGGTCCCATCACTTCATGGCAAATAGATGGGGAAAAAATGGAAAGAGTGACAGACTTTCTTTTCTTGGGCTCCAAAATCACTGTGGATTGTGACTGCAGCCATGAAATTAAGACACTTGCTACTCGGAAGAAAAGCTATGGCAAACTTAGACAATGTCAGGCGATACCTAGATGGCGTTACTGACTCAAAGGATGTGAGTTTGAGCAAACTCCAGGAGACAGTGAAGAACAGGGAAGCCTGGTATGCTGCAGTTCATGTGGTCACAAAGAGTGGACACAACTTAGCACCTGAACAGCAACAATGTTTATAACGATTTTCAGAAGAATTTTTTTTTTTTCCTATGGAAGCCTATGTATATTGGTGCACCTTGTAATGATATCAAGGCAGTAGAGGTCTGAGTAGAGTGAGCCACATCACCTGGGTCTGAATTCAAACTCCACCATTTACTAGCATGAGAGCTTAACCAAGTTATGTAACTTGTCTCTACTTCACTTTCCTCATCTATAAGTGGCTTTAATCCTAGAACTTGTCTAACAGTGTTGTGTGTGCATGCTCAATCGCTCTGTCATGTCCGACTCTTTGGGAGCCCATGGACTGTATCTCGCCAGGCTCCTTTGTCCATTGGATCTCCCTGGCAAGAATACTGGAGTGGATTGCCATGCTGTCCTCCAGGGAATCCGTCCATGTCTTCTTGTGTCCCTTGTTGAACCCGTGTCTCCTGCATCTCCTGCATTGGCAGGCGGATTATTTACTACTGAGCCACCTGGAAAACTCCTAACAGTGTTGATGCAAGCATTGAGATCTCATAAATGCAAAGTTTCTAGAGGAATGCCTTTCACACATGACAAGTGTATTCCTATAAGGTTAATACTGTGCTTGGATATCCAACTACAACAATCTCTCATTTACATGATGAATTTATGTGCTTTAAAAAATAAAGTAATGAAGAAATTTGAACTTAAAATATGTATACCTGCTGCACTATCTTTGAAACAGCTTGTTTAAAATTCTTGCCAATTCTGGTGGTGCCATACGTCAGTAAAAAAGTTCAGAAATGCTCATAATGACCCTGGAAAAAGAATAAGAAATTCTTTCCAGTCAAATGCAAGACTTTCTCTGGAGAATCCACCTTCCAGTTGCCATTGTTAAAGAGCTCTGAGATAACATTTTATGAAATCCTGAACACTTTATTGTTTTTCTTCATTTTATAAACAAATTCACTTGATTTAAACATTTTGATTAACCACTACTTTTCAACATCTTAGTCATCCATTATATGCATTTGTGAGCCAGGTTTGTATTCTAACTTCACATCTGCTTTTAACCTTTCATGTCAAATGAGACATTTTAATATGTATTTTAATATGGGAATTCTAAGTATACGCTAAGATGATAAATTACTGGGTCGGATTTTGCCAGATGAACAGACTCTTTAAAGTATAACTGGAAACCTAGTTCCCCTAATGGCCTGAAAACTAAACACACCTCTAAAAACACTTACCTTGAAGTCAATGAGTTGTTGATTTGTGCCATGGGATCTGCCCGTTTTTTTCACCTGAAAGTGTCTTCTTTAATCATCGTTGAAATGTACTTTTTCACTTGGATGGTATTTGTGATTATCTCAGTTCACTAAACTGCAAACCTGATTATTCTCCCAATTAAAACAGCAGTGGTTGCCTATTTCTCAGCAAGACATGGATCCACGACAGGGTCTTGAATGACCAAGATTTCATTTCTTTCTCAGAATATTTTATACGATTCAGTAATCAGTAAAATTGGTTCTTCTACAATGGGCACCCTCTGTCATTAGCGAGAATTAGCAAAGTTCTATTGCCCTTAAGAAAAAATAAAGTGGTCTATTACTGTGAATGAATGTGCTCTTTTTTGTGTGAAGACTCCTTTAATTTTAAGGCGGGCTTTCATGCCTTTGTGTTGTGAATTAAATCACCATTTCATGAGGTTTATCTTTGGCCAGGAAGGAAGAAAATCAATCTTTCATTAAATCGGTGAGACCAAAAAATCATGCTCACCAAAAGGACTGTAGACCTGACAGATGCAAGCACGTGTCCAATCGAGAGTGTCCAGGGACATGTCACCCTTCATCCCGTGCTCAAACACTGCAAAATGTACATTATTCCTGATAAGGAAATACCATAAAATTTTCATTGGAAGGACTGATGTGGAAGCTAAAACTCCATTATTTTGGCCACCAGATGCGAAGAGCCGACTCATTAGAAAAGACCCTGATGCTGGGGAAAATTGTGAGCAGAAGGAAAAGGGGGTAACAGAAGATGAAATGGTTGGATAACATCATGGATTTTGTGGACATAAGTTTCAGCAAACTCCAGGAGATAATGAAGGACAGGCAAGCCATGGAGTTGCAAAGAGTCAGACACAACTTAGTGACTGAACAATATAGTTTTTAATTTTAAACAGCTGCATTAATATCAATATTCCTTAAGTGGCTTGTTGACATATGGGTTTGGATATATTGGAGTTAAATCTTGTGTGCTCTGAAGTGTAACATGTGGAAGTTGTCCTGAGAGCAATCACATAGCCCCTACAGATTTGTTATGACAGAACCTCCTTGGCAAACATGTTAGCTGGTGTTTCCTGGTGGGCTGGGTTGGAACCTCACATGTCAAGTCCTCTACAATGCTCTGTGTGTGTGTGTGTGTTGTGTGTGTGTGTGTGTGTGTGTGTGTGTGTGTGTGTGTGTGTGTGTAGGGAGAGGTTGGGGATGCCGGTGGAGATGAAAAAGGGGATCAAACCAAACTGAAATGAGAGACAACACTGGTTCAGTGGAAAGAGCCCAGGCCCTGGAACCAATTTCAACCCAGCTTTGTCACTTACCCACTCGCTACCTTGGGCAGGTTCACTAGCTGAACTGTGACCGCTTATTTATAAAATGGACATATGCTTAACTCATGGTAGTTAGAAAGATTCTTGATAATGAATGTGCTTATTCCATAGTAGATGTATCAGTTTGTTTTCATTGTGTAGCAAACCAACCCCTGGAGGTGGTGGTTGAGTCTCCTCTCTTGAGTGCTTTAGAAAGATCACTCAAGATGACTCCTTGAGTTTTTAGGTATTTTTTCTCAAAAACATATAGATGAGAATAAATGCACATGAGGGATTTCTGTTAGACTGCAAATAGGTGCTCTATAAAAGTGGGATAAAATAAAACCTTCCTTGTGAATTTCTTGTGAGCACTGAGTTATTTCATATAAATGCTTAAAATACTGCCTGAAACATACAAAATGCTCCAGAAATTCTACATATTGTCATTATTGTCATCATCATCATCAGAACAGGACCAAAATGTCATCAGGGTCCCAGGAAGTCCTTGGGAAGAGCTTTGACCTTTGTTTCTCCTCTTCCTTTTGTCTAATTTCTCATCTGCCTCTCTCCTCTGCATCACTTTCAGGACATCTTTCTCTTTCTACACATTGGTTTCCTCCTACTATGTTCCACATGTTTTTTGGTTTCTCACAGTTTTGAAGTGCAGATATCCCTAGGGCTGCCATGCTAAGTTAGCACTCACCTTCAGCTGCACTGCCAGGTGGAAAATTCACTTCATGTTTCCCACCATGAAAGAAGCTGATTAGTCCAGCTTATCTTTCTGCATTGGCCATAGGTGGTTAGATAGCCAGCTTAAGATTGACTCTCCTTGGATCAGATATCCATCTCTGGTCCAGTCAGCTGTGGATGAGAAAAGTGGGTGATTTCTCTTGGAAAGGGGTCTGGGGGGTATAAATATGACTGGTCTTCTCAGTACTCTTCCAAACCATATTGGTCTGGTGAATTGAGAAGGAAACCCTGAGGATGCAGATGGCAAAAACTGTTGCTTTATCAGGATGAAGGTAGGAACTGGAGACAAAATGTGCCTGAACTTCCAGCAATGGTTGAGGAAGAACTGGGGAAAGAAGTCAGGAAAAATAAAGAGGCTATATTACCAGTAAATACAGCTCTGAAAACTAAAGCATTCAATCTACCGTTATAGATCTTCTATCATGTGCAAAAACCCTTCAGATACTTCATTAGTAAAATGTCAATGTTTACTGAGTGTTACCATGCACCAGGACTTCCCATGTGGCACTAGTGGTAAAGAACCTACCTGCCAATGCAGGAGACATAAAAGGCTCGGATTTGATCCCTGGGTCAGGAAGTTTCCCGGAAGAGGGCATGGCAATCCACTCCAGTATTCTTGCCTGGAGAATCCCATGGACAGAGGAGCCTGGCAGGCTACAGCCCACAGGGTCACAAAGTGTCAGACATGACTGAAGTGACTTAGCACACACGATGCACCACGTACCAGGCACTAAGATAAGTCCTTGACATGTACAACATGAATTTCTCTTTTTTTCTAAGTGAAAAAAGTAAGTTTTATTGGGGTATAGCCAGTCGATGAAGTTGTGATAGTTTCCAGTGAACAGCAAAGGGACTCGCCCATACATATACATATAACCATTCTTATTTCGCCATCGCAACAACTCTGGGTCAGACAGACCGTCAAAATGCCTCACAGCCTCGATGACCCAGACATAAAGTGACATGAGCAGATGCCAACCAGAAGTAACTGGTGAGACCATGCAGGGTTTAATGTCAGCTCTAGGGGTAGCTTCTATTATTATCACCATTGGTAAATGGAAAACTAAGACACAGAAGGAAAGATGTGCTGGAAAGTCTGGATGCTGGATATTTGAAATGAGGCATCTAATTCCAGAGTTCTCACATCCTTACCTACCAACTCTGGAGCTCAGAAGTGTCACACATTTTCCTGATTAACTAGAGTTAAGTAACGATACAACCAGACACAACAGTAGTCAGACTGTAGTGTAATGGCCTACAGCAGTTTTTATGTAATACTGTAAATTAAGTAAAATCATTGCTTTAACAGGAATACTATGGGCTTCCTTGGCAGCTCAGACTGTAAAAAGTCTGCCTCCAATGCAGGAGACGTGGGTTTGATCCCTGGATTGGGAAGATCCCCTGGAGAAGGGAATGGTACCCACTCCAGTATTCTTGCTTGGAGAATTTCACGGACAGAGGAGCCTGGTGGGCTACAGTACATGGGGTCGCAAGGAGTCAGACAGGACTAAGAAACTAACACACACAATCAATTCCTACTTCAACATTCACTCCAAACATTACGCTTTCCTTGTAGCCTTTTCTGAGTTCCCCCACCCTGCTCCATATACAGAATGAGTCACATCTTCCTTGGTATAGGAGCAGAGAGTACACACCTCTATCAAAGCATATCTTATGTTGTATTGAAATTACTTATATGTACAATTTTCCAGGAAGACTGTGAGTTCCTGGATGTCAAGGATTACTACTTTTTTGAGTAATCGTTGTGTCTGGATTATCTAATATTAACATTTGGGACAGAGCAGATGCCTTATACATGTTACTGAATGGATAAAAGAATGAATGAATGAATGACATAACCAACTGCTCATGGTAGAATGCTGTTCTTATATCTTTCAATCATTGTGAAGAGACAAAAAACACTTACAGAAATGTAAATATCTAATTAGATTTCTATTACATTTCTTTATTATTTATTCTTATATTCTACTGTATTTTGGGAAAAGTGATCAAATTTATTGACAAGGATTATAAAAATTATTTGGCCTCAAAATACCCAATGGCATTGTTCTTATTTTTTTTTTTACAAATTCAACATGAGTATACATATTTTTCAGATGAATGGATGATAATGTTTTCTGATATGCAGGAAGACAAACTGGTTTACTGAGAGGAAATATACATGGGGAAGTATTTCTAAAATACCATTTCCAACACAGAAGTCACTCATATGCTATTAACTTTCTTTTTCTGCATTCTGAAATTTTTCAAAAAAATTATTTTAAAATTATTTAGAAATTAAATAAATTAGCTAAATTTATTAGTTAAATAAATTAATTAAATAAATTAGTTAACATACCGATCAATGCAGCGGGAAAAAAATACTGGAAAAGTGCACTGTGTTTTAGTTAACTCCAAACTCCTAGTTAGTACATTGATTTTTTTTTTTTTTTTGCTTTTCAATCAGTTATTTCAGCAAAATGTTATGAGATAAAATGTATATAAAAAAATACGCTCATCTCAGAAGTGTTTTATATTCTAAAAGATAAAGTTCAATTATTGGATGGGCTTCCCAGATGGCTCAATGGTAAAGAATCTGCCTACCAGTGCAGGAGACATAAGTTCGATACCTGGGTCAGGAAGGTCACTTGGAGAAGGAAATGGCAGTATTCTTGCCTGGGAAATCTCATGGACAGAGAAGTCTGGCAGGACTACAGTCCATGGGGTCGCAAAGCATCTAGAGTGACTTACTGACTAAAAAACAACAATAAAATTATTGAATAGCAATTATATTTTAGGTAATGTCTTCAGTTCAGTTCAGTTCAGTCGCTCAGTCGTGTCCGACTCCTTGCGACCCCATGAACCACGGCACGCCAGGCCTCCCTATCCATCGCCAACTCCTGGAGTTCACTCAAACTCACGTCCATCGAGTCAGTGATGCCATCCAGCCATTTCATCCTCTGTCGTCCCCTTCTCCTCCTGCCCCCAATCCCTCCCAGCATCAGGGTCTTTTCCAATGAGTCAGTGTCTTAGGCTCTGATAATATAAAATTAATAGCCATGTGTAATGGCATTGCTTTTAAATCTTGGTGAGAAAAGTAGCTGTTTTGCTTTTAAATAATTTTTATTAGGCATTTCTTCCTGTATCCTCCCTCTCCTGTTCTTGCCTTTCCCTTTCCCTACCTCTTCACATCACCTGCCACTGAGATGCCACTTCATTTATTTAGACTCCATTTTAGTGGATTAGTCATTCACCTAATGGAGCTGGGCTCTCCGGTTCAGAAAGTAAACATGTTGTAAAGTAAATACAACTGAACAGATCGAGTAACTATGTCCGGTGGCTGCACCTGCCATTTGGACCACTTTCCATGGGCAATTTGAAAACTAGCTGGCAGAATTCTTAACCTTCTGAAGGCCAAATAGAAAGAGCACTGGAACATGAGTTTGGGACTCCCAGGCCCCAGCCAGAGTTTTGATCTTAAGAGCAATGTGACCATTGTTGGCTGGGCACTTTTCTCTCTGGGTCTCATTTTCCTGGCCTTTAAAAGAGAGGGTTGGACAAAATTACCTCTAAAAGTCTTTCCCATCTTACAATTCTACATTCATTCATTTAATAAATATTCAGCAAGATCTGCTCTGAGTTCAACACTCTGCATGGCACTGCAGGGACAAGGAGGTATAGACAGCATGGCTTCTGCCCTTGCCATTAACAAGTGCTTTGCCATTGTTCTAGTTACTAAATCGTGTTCAATACTTTTTCGACCCCATGGACTGTGGCCCACCAGGCTCCTCTCTCCATGGGATTTCCCAGGCAAGGATACTGCAGTGGGTTGCCATTTCCTTCCCCAGGGGATCTTTCTGACCCAGGGATCTAGGCTGCGTCTCCTGCATAAGGCAGGCAGATTCTTTACCGCTGAGTCAGGGAAGCCCAACTGAAACACACAGGATCAAAAACAAGCTTGAAATGTATGTCAAACTCATTTTAAAGTTTTATTTATTTATTTATCCATATTTGGCTGTGTCAGCTCTTAGTTGCAGCACACAGGATTTTCACTGCGTCACGTGGGATCTTTCATCAAAGCACAGGGATTCTCTATGTGTGGTGCTCCAGCTTGGTTACTCCACAGCATGTGGGATCTTAGTTTCCCGACCAGGGATCAAAGCCATGTGCCCTGCATTGGAAGGTGGATTCATAACCACTAGACCACCAGGCAAGTCCCTTAGACTTGTTTTTTTCAAGGCTACTTAGCCTATGTTATAAATCTTTTTCAAGGAACGATCTTCATTAAGTCCCACAGTTTTGTACCTATATATTTAAATAAAGACTTGCTGAATCTTGTTATCTGGTAAGCTCTTCCAAAGACAATTGAAGAGGTAAATATTCTCTCGTGGTGGATGTGCTTTTTTTCCCTCATCCTTCTCCTTCATTTGGCTCATGGAGTTTACTATTTCATGTCTTAGAACTTTTGTTTTAGTTTGGTTTGGCTTGGTCTCCTTTTTTTTTTTTTTTTTTTAACTGAGCCACTTGGCATGTGGGATCTTAGCTCCCAGACCAGGGATCGAACCAGAGCTCACTGCAGTGGAAGTGGGAAGTCCTAAACACTGGATCACCAGGGAATTCCCATCCACTTTTAGAACTTGATTCACACAAGTTCTCCAACCTCTTGACCACAATAAGCCAACAAAAGAACTAAATGTTAACTTTTTTTCTCAGAAACTTTCCAAATTCAGCACCGGCGGAACTCAGCTCTGAGACCCACCTGTTCTGAGATGAAAGTGAAAGTCACTTAGTCATGTCCGACTCTTTGCAACCCCATGGACTATACAGACCCTGGAATTCTCCAGGCCAGAATACTGGAGTGGGTAGCCTTTCCCTTCTCCAGGGGATCTTCCCAACCCAGGGATCAAAACTAGGTCTCCCACATTGCAGGCAGATTCTTTACTAGCTGAGCCACAGGAGAAGCTCAAGAATACTGGAGTGGGTAGCCGAAGCCTTCTCCAGCTGATCTTCCCCACCCAGGGATCAAACCAAGGTCTCCTGCATTGCAAGTGGATTCTTTACCAACTGAGCTATGAGGGAATCCCCATTCTGAATGTAAAGATACTGTAGATTGTGTTTGTGCTTTATCTAAATTTATTATCTCTCAGTTGGTGGTGTGAAGTTTTTCTCTAGATTTCATATCAGTCTTAATTTATACAGCAGAAACTCCAGATAATAGCTAGATTGTATTTTCTACACTGATATAACCATGACAATATCTTTTTTTATAGTAGTACTTTGCATAGAAAAGTTCAACTAGCCTATGAAATATTATTTTTAATAATATTGCCATACTTTAAAATGTTTATGACAGTTTCCAAGTGACTTCTTCTTTTCTGCTAAAAAAAAAGTCTTAAAAGGTCACTAAACACCAAAATTCTAATTTCTGAGATGTCATTTTATCCCACTAACCATCTGCAATAAAGAAAGCATCAGATGTGTACTCACAAGATATTGCCACCTTAACATTTGGAGTAGAAATATATGGCAATCAATTTAGGTTAGGTGATTAAACATCTTTTTTAAGACATGAAAAGCAATATTTTAGTAGCTACTTTGGAAAAAAACTAACATATGGAAATCCAAATATATACAAAACATATATTTGTAATAATTTACTTCACATAAAGATTCACCATAAAATTGCATTTAATATTAAATTTTTCTAAAACATTAAAAGGAAGTTTATTAATATAAATTATACTTAAATCTAATTTTGGTGGCATTTATCTATTGTGGAAATCATGATCTCTGGCATTATAACATTCTTTACTACTTATCATTTACTGTCATATAATCAATCATAATTAAATACTCTGGGACTTCCCTGGTGGACCAGTGGTGAAGAATCCACCTTGCAATGCAGAGGATTCAGGTTCAGTTCCTGCTTGGGGAACTAAGATCCCACATGCTGCAGGGTAGCTAAACCTGCATGTCACAACTACTGAAATCTGTAGGCACTGGGGCCTGTGTGCCACAACTAAGACCCTATGCAGCCAAATAAATAAATATTTTTAAGAAATAAACTCTGGATGTCTATGGGAAATCATTGAATTTGTGAATGTTATGGAAAATCTTACTGCATTACATATTTGAAATTAAGTGAAGATGAAGAAGACAAGTTAGCTTAAAAAAAAAAACAGTAGTTGGCAAATGTTCTCATGCTCTCAATGCCTTGATCTCTGCAAAAACATTCACAGTACACTTTCTGTAATCATTAAAATAATTCCAATTAGGTACTCAGGACAAATGCCCTGTTTTATTCAGTGTCCTACCATCTGCAATTTAAAAATCTTCCCGAAAGGCACATTATTAATAATGTTATAATTACACATTTAATGATTTATCATGCCCTTCTGATAATTAGAAAAATTTTCTTTTTGTTGGCAAACCTCTAGCCACAATAAGCTTAATGATATATTGGTAATTATTTTCAGTCACGAGATTTAATTTCATGAAAGTACCTAGGCTTGTCTCCTTTTCCCAGCTGTAGAGGATAAGGTGAAGTTAGTTGTTAAAGAAACATGGATGTTATCTATGGCAGTGCCAGAAAAAGAAGAAAGTAAAATAAATACATTATATCAGCAAGAAATGGGTACTTCAAAGCAATGGCTTTCAATGTTGCTTGTACAATAGAATTATCTGGGAAACTTTAAAAATCCCATTCTGTAGGCTACATTTATTCCAGTTACAGAGATATGGTGGGCTTATTTCCAGCCCACTTCAATAAGGCAATGTCTGTTTTATTGCACATGAATTTGGGGGTTTCCCAATGCATATATAGCTTCTCAGGTAGCGCTAGTAGTAAAGAACCCACCTGCTAATGCAGGAGACTCAAGAGATGTGGGTTCGATCCCATAGGGTTGGGAAGATCCCCTGGAGAACGGCACGACAATCCACTCCAGTATTTTTGCTTGGAGAATCCCATGGATAGAGGAGCCTGGTGAGCTATGGTCCATAGGGTTGCAAAGAGTCAGACATGACTGAAGTGACTTAACATAACATGCATGCAATGTGTATATAAGTCAGGTTTACACTACACAGTAGTCTATTAAATGTGCAATAACAGTTATGTCAGAAAAATGTACATACCTTAACTTTTTTTCCCAGTGTTTTATAATGCTTCTCTCTTTTTTTAAAACATATAATTCTTTTTTTTTTTTTTACTTTATTTTACTTTACAATACTGTATTGGTTTTGCCATACATCAACATGAATCCACCACGGGTGTACACGTGTTCCCAATCCCAAACCCCTCTCCCACCTCCCTCCCAGTACCATCTCTCTGGGTCATCCCAGTGCACCAGCCCCAAGCATCCTGTATCCTGCATTGAACCTAGACTGGCGATATCTTAACTTTTTTTACACACCTTACTTTAAAAATACTTTATTGCTCAAAAATGCCAACTATCATCTGAACCTTCAGTAAGTCATAACCTTTTTGCTGGTAGAGGGTCTTGTTTCTATGCTGATGGCTGCTGATTAATCAGGGTAGTGGTTGCTGAAGGTTTGGGTGGCTGTGGCAATTTCTTAAAGTAAGACAACAATGATGTTTGCCCCATCTGTTGACTCCTCTTTTATGAACAATTTCTCTGTAACATGTTTCTATCCACAGTAGAACTTCTTTCAAAACTGGAGTCAACCCTCTCAAGCCCTGCCACTACTTTATCGGCTAAGTTGATATAATATTTTAAATCCTTTATAGTCATTTCAATGCTCTTTGCAGCACCTTCACTGGGGCTAGTTTCCATCTCAAGAAACCACTTTCTTTGCTCAGCCATAAGAAGCAATTCCTTATCTGTTTAGTTTTATCATGAGATTACAGCAATTCAGTCATACATTTAAGTTCCACCTCTGTTCTATTCTAATTCAGTACTTCTCTTGCTATTTCTACCACACCTGTGGTTCCTTCCTCTGCTGAAGTCTTGGATTCCTTAAAGTCATCCATGAAAGTTAGAATCAACTTCTTCCAAACTTCTGTTAATGTTGATATTTTAACCTTTTACCATGAATCACGAAAATTCTTAATGACATCTAAGAACAGTGATATTTTTTTCGTTCCAGAAGACTTAATTTATCCAGATCCATCAGGGAAATCACCATCCACAGCAGCTGTAGCTTAGCAAAATGTATTTCTTAAATAATAAGACTTGAAAATTGAAATTACTCATTGACCCATAGGATGCAGCATGGATGTTGTGTTAGCAGGCATGAAAACAGTATTAATCTCATTATACATCTCCATCAGAGCTCCTGGGTGATAAGGTGTACTGTCAACAAGCAGTAATATTTTGAAAAGAAGTCTTTGTTCCTGGTCTCAACAGTGGGCTTAAATTATTCAGTAAATTGTTTTGTAAATAGATGTGCTACCATTCAGGCTTTGTTGTTCCATTAAAAGAAGATAGGCTGAATAGAGTTAATGTTATTCTTAAGAGCCCTAAGATTTCTCAGAATGGTAAATGAATTTTGTGTTTCAACAAATATTAATACACCAGACTGTCCTTTAAAGCGCTGAATCCAGGCATGATTTCTGCTCTCTGATGATAGAAGTCTTAGATGGCATCTTCTTCCCACAGAAGGCTATTTTGTCTACACTGAAAATCTATTGTTTAGTATAATCACCTTCATTAATTATCTTGGCTGGATCTTTGGATAACTTGTTGAAGCATTTACCTAAGCACTTGCTGCTTCACCTTGCACTTTGATGTGATGCAGACGGCTTCTTTTCTTCAACCTCATGACCCTACCTCTGATAGTTTCAGACTTCTGTTCTGCAGCTTCCTCCCCTCTCTCAATCTTCATAGAATTGAAAAGAATTTTCAGATCTTACCCTGGATTAGGCTTCGGGTTAAGGGAATGTTGTGGCTAGTTTGATCTTCTATCCAGACCACTTGGACTTTCTCCGTCAGTTAAGTTGTTTCACTTTCTTGTCATGTATGTGTAACACTTTTAATTTCTTTTAGGAACTTTTCTTTGCATTCACAACTTGGCTAACTGGTGCAAGAGGCCAACCTAGCTTTTGGCTTATCTCAGCTTTCTACATGCCTTCCTCACAAAGCTTAATCATTTCTAGTTTTTGATTTAAGGTGAAAGATGTGTGATTTTTCTTTTCACTTGAACACTAGAGGCCATTGTAGGATTGTCAACTGGCCTAATTTCAATACTGTTGTGTCTCAGGGAAGAGGGGAGCCCAAGGAGAGGGAAAGAAGGGGGGAAATGGGTGGTCAGTGTATCAGTCAGAACATATGCAACATTCATCAAGTTCACTGTCTTAAATGGATGCAGTTCATAGCACTCCAAAACAATTACAATGGTAACATCAATGATCACTGATCACAGGTCACCATAACAAATGTAATAATTTTGGAAAGGCTTGGAATATTGCTAGAATTACCAAAATGGGGTGTTGGGACATGAAGTGAGCAAATGCTGTTAGAAAAATGGCACCAGTAGAATTGCTCAATGCAGGGTTGCCACAAATCTTCAATTTATAATACAATATCTATGAAGCACCATAGAGTAAAGCACAGTAGAAGGAGGTATGCCTATACATCAGACTTTCTGGGGATGCAGCCCAATTTTCCATATTCACTAAAGCACCCAGAGTTGATTCCAACATGCAGTCAAGGTGAGAACTGGGGATATAGAAGACACAAGAGGAGAAAAGAATCTGAGCGCTGATTGCTTTTGTATCTCTCATTTCCAGTAGATCACATTTCTGATGTCACCAAACAAAACATTCAACCACCTAGAATTTTTGATCTTAGAAGTCCTGCCTTTTGAAAAGGAAAAGGCCCCATTCCCTGGCCTGCTGGGGTTTGGGCTGATGTCAACCTATGAAGGGCTCTTCTAGGAAAGAGCTGATGTCCTCTGAGAAGATGAGGTCCATCTGCTCCAGGCACCCACCGCAGCAGCATGGCATCCCCTCTGAGGTCACCTGCTTAGTGTGACTGGGTCTGTGTGCAGTTGCTTCATGTACAAATGCTTAGACGAGTGTGGGAATGGTATTCACTCCATGGACTACAGGGATCTTCCCACATGATTATTCTCAGTACCTGAAGACCTGCTCTGACAACTACTATCTGTCCATTCTAAATCCATTTGACCCTTGGACAATGGGGGTAGGAGGAAGGATGTTATGGGCACCAACCCCCCAAACAGCCCTAAATCCAGGCATAATTTATAGTCAGCTTCCATACATGTGGTTTTCCTTATCTGCAGTTCCCTATCCACAGATTCACACACCAGGGATCATATTGTGCTATACTATTTCTGAGTGAAAAAAACTCTTGTATAAGTGGACCTGTGCAATTTTAATGTCTTTTGTTCGAGGGTAAACTATCTCTTCATCTAAGCAATGCCTGGCATTCTATGAAAGGAGGAAATGGAGGTGAAAAATCCCTAAGTTAGTGTTAAGGCAGAATTGATCAAAGATAGTGCTAATGACATATAAAACTATATTATAAATAACTATCCACGAAGCGTCCTTCTTTGTTATCTTGACTCCAAAGTCATAAATGTAATTTATCTTTTACTTGGACATAATTTACTTTATATATATATATAAACATATATATTATATATAATAATATATACAGTTTAATATATATTATTAAACTAATATTCCTGTTAAGTAAGCAATGATGATTCCAAAGTACATGGACATCTCTGTAGGCCTTTACTTGAGGTGATTTTAGAAGTTAATATATTATTTTGTCTCTTAAAAGAACATATTTAATGGGAAGCAGTAAACTGAAGCAAAGGAAAAAAAAAAGGAAAGTGGATATTATTGTGTTATCTTATTTCCTCCAGATTTCAGGGACAAATGCAACCAATAAATGTCTGAAATGAATAGAATTGTTTAAGTAATCCCAGAGGATCGATTAAAAAAATAAAGAGTGTGTTCTTCAAAAGTTGAACCCCACTCCAACAGTATAAAAAGCATCTAATACAATTACCTTGAGATAAGAAAAAATAATCAGAAACAGACATTGGAAAATGCATCTACTAGAGAAATTTCAGCAGTGGTTATTTGTTATATGGGCTTCCCTGGTGGCTCATCAGTAAAGAATCTGCTTGCAGTGCAGGAGACACAGGATCAATCCCTGGGTTGGGTAGTTCCCCTGCAGGAGGAAATGGCAACCCACTCCAGTATTCTTGCAAGGGGAATCCCATGGACAGAGGAGCCTGGTGAGCTATGGTCCATGGGGTCCAAAGAGTCAGACACAACTGAAGTCTTAGGCAAGATTATTAAGCTGTCTTAACTCCAATGTTCTTACCTGTCCAATGATAGTAACTCTCAAGGAACATAACTGTTTCACAGAAGAGCACAAGCTCTGGAGTCAGAAAGATGTGTCACTGAATCCCATTTCTGTCAAATATTAGCTGAGCAATCATAGGCAAGTTAACTAACTTTTCTGAGCTTCACATTTTTCACGTGAAAAAAAAATATAAAAACAATCTCCAGTATAGACAGTAATAGCAAAGGTTAAAGAAATAACATGAATTAAGAGCCTAGTTAAATTCTGGGTGCACTCTAAGCACTTTAAAATTAATAGTAATTATTATTTCACATAAAGTGGAATCTACTGCAAAGATTAGTCATTGTAAGAGCCAAACACTGGACCCCAAATAAATTTGTTCCATAAATATTTACTGAGCCTTAATGCTAAAGCTGAAACTCCAGTACTTTGGCCACCTCATGCGAAGAGTTGATTCATGGGTTCGCAAAGAGCGACTGAACTGACTGAATGCATAGACACCTACGCTTCTATGTAGAGAAATTTTAAAAAATAAACTAATGGTGCTCAATGAGTAATAATTTAGATAAGACATAGGGGCATATAAAAACAGCTATCAGCCACTCAATGCCTAATACCTGCCTCAATCAAGTTCTTTAAGACAGTGGAGGAGAAGTCCAGGAGAGAAATTTGGAGACTAGAGGGAAGTGGTAGCCTTTGAGTTGGGTCTTGAAGGAGCTGCATGGGCCAAAATGTGAGTGAAGGAAATCCAGGTGAGACAGATAGGTATCAGTCAATAAAACAGCCAAATTAATCGACAGCATTTATTTAATTTGTCCATATTTTTAATAAAGTAGAAATGATCAGCAGTAATCCAATTGCTAGCCAATTACTGAGTTATTCTAAAATAGTCAATTTGATTTCAAGCTTGCAGAGTCACTCAAAGTAAATCCAAAATAAGCTAGTATTTTAAAAGCTAAAACATGGAAGCATTCTGTAAACTCTAAAAAATGATCACTTTAAGAACGCTGAGGCAAGGACTTCCCTGGCAGTCCAGTGGTGGGACTTTGTGCTCCCAATGCAAGGAGCATGAGTTCAATCCCTGGTCAGGGAACTAGGATCCTGCAGGCCACATGGCATTGACAAAATAAATAAACAAATACAATTTTAAAATAAATAAATAAAAATTTAAAATAAATAAATAAAAATTTAAATAAATAAATAAAATTTAAAAATAATTAACATAGTAAAATAAAAGTTAAAAAACTTAATTAAAAAACTAAAGCAGAAAGATGCCATGCAATTGAAGACACCAACCCTCTCAATACCAGATAAAATCAGTTTGACAGTCTGTTTTAATAGAACATAACTGGAAATTGAAGTGATTTTACTGAGGGAAATTTCATTGGATAAACATTTACCATACATTAATTTACCTCTTTAGCAATTAATTCTATTTTAAGGGGTTAGGATTTAAATGATTTGGAAGAATGTCAGAATATATTCTAATGAACTTATGCCATATGACTCTGTACCATATGTGACCAAAGTTAATTAAACTGATTTTTTAAAATGATGTCGTTATTTGTTGACAGTGTGGATATAACCCTTGGAACCTAAACATTCCAAATATTGGAAATGAAGTCATAAAAATAGTTCAACCGTGCAAAGATTTAATATCTTTTTAAAGACATAGACCTGGGAGAAAAGGATTATCTGTTCATATGGTCAGAGTAAACAAGCCACTTTTGGGCCCAACAGATGGAGGCTTTGAATCTGGGGAAGAGGAAGCAGAGAAGAATAAAAATGAAAAGCTTAATATGACCATTTGGACTATGTCTTTAAAAATCTTCTTTCCTACTCAGTGTGAGCCCAGAGGCTCATTATTACAAGTATAAGAAAACATAAAACTCTTCTGGGTCTGAAATTTCTCAGTCTTTATTTTTTATTCATTAAGAAGTATGCTTAATTTTTATTATGCATAGTTAATTTTTAAAAAATTGATTAAATAAGACTATTATATTTTGCTTTATTTTAAATAATTTATTTCCGCTCCTTTAATATTTTATCTTGGTAAAACTATGCTTTGAAAGAAACAAAAAATTTTTATGGTCTTTAAAAGAAAATCAAAACTATAAAATCAATATTTGATAACAAATTTTAAACCCATGACTTCTGAATTTGCTAAAATGAAAGCCTCTTTTTCACTGTAACAAGTACCATTTTCTACACACAAAAAAAAATTGTTACTAATAGTCTCATCAGTTGATATTTTGAGTTAATATTTAATGAAATGACATGGAGAAAATATATTAGAAATGTAAGTATTGCAATGCAACATAAGATAGCTAAGTGTTTTGCAGTTTCTCAGACTCATTTTTGCTTGAAAAAAATAGAATAAAAATGAAACATTTCATTTGTTCCAGACACCATATAATAATTTGAGCTCTGGTGAAGAAATTTGACTAATATTCTATTTACTTTATGTCAAAGAAAATTTTATGAGTACATAATTTATGAAACCAATATTTCTTACACAATTCCAAGAAGTAACTTCATTTTTCCATTCAGGAATAAAATGTTTGAATGCTGCGAGTTTGAAATGAGAAAGCAGAAATAAAACTCTGCTCCTCTACTTCCCATGAATATTCTCAGACCAATTTGTCCTCCTGATACCCACCCCAATCCTTCTTTTTTCCCATGAGATTGCCCCCCTTTAAGATTAACCTTTCCCATCACTTTCCCACTGGGACTCTCCCTGATTCTCTCCAGTCCAGCTGCACCAAGCTTCTTCATTATTCTGCATATCTCTCTCTCTAGCAGGTGGATTTGGCTGTACCAGTCAGAAATGTAAAGCTTGTATTTAAATGATCATGCAACCTAGATGTCCATCAGCAGATGAATGGATAAGAAAGCCGTGGTACATATACACAATGGAGTACTACTCAGCCATTAAAAAAGAATACATTTGAATGAGTTCTAATGAGGTGGATGAAACTGGAGCCTATTATACAGAGTGAAGTAATCCAGAAAGAAAAACACCAATACGGTATACTAACGCATATATATGAAATTTAGAAAGACGGTAATGATAACCCTGTATGCGAGAGAGCAAAAGAGACACAGATGTATAGAACAGTCTTTTGGACTCTGTGGGAGAGGGAGAGGGTGGGATGATTTGGGAGAATGGCATTGAAACATGTATAATATCATATAAGAAATGAATCGCCAAAATAAAATAAAATGATCATGCAGCCATAACTGAACTAAACAAGACTAAGTTTAAAAGAGAAAAAATAGCTAATAACTCTGAAGTATTCATTGATTGCCAAGCTCTGTATTCAGCCCTTTTAAGTGTATCATCATTTCAATTTGCCAACAATTCTATCTGACGTACACTATTATAAGCTCCCTGTTATAGATAAGGTGACTGAAGCTTTAAAAAAGTAATGTTCCCAAGGTCATGCTGCAAGTAATCTTCAGTGAGAGAGTACTTCAATCCAGGCCTTTCTGACTATAAAATCTGTTCTATTAATCGCTTTGGTGTACATACTTTCATCAGGATTTTATTCTATGTTTAGCATTGAAAACTCCTTTGAGATGTAAATGCAGAATTTATAAGAAGCAGCATTTAATAGAAGAAAACAACTTCATTGTCTTTTTAAAACAATGTACTGGCTTTTCTTATCAAATGTGTAGCCATTATATGAGGAATTTTCAATACACACTTCCATTATTCATTTACATATATGGAAATCAACATGATGATGTTTTCCACTCACTATTCAAATATCATGACCTGATATTACAGTAAGTCAACAATAAAGTACTCAAAATAATCTGATTTAGACTCTTTCCACCAGAGTCTTCTTAGCTAAATAAGTCAAGGCAAGGCAACTATTCATTGAAGAGTTCCATATGAAGAAGGCATTTTTCATTTGAAAATCGACTTGTCTCTCTTTCAAATGTTTATGTATAGATATACTGTGGAGACCTAAATAAAATCTTTTATGACTATACAGTGGAAGTGAGAAATAGATTTAAGGGACTAGATCTGACAGACAGAGTGCCTAATGAACTATGGATGGAGGTTCATGACATTGTACAGGAGACAGGAATCAAGACCATCCCCAAGAAAAAGAAATGCAAAAAAAGCAAAATGGCTGTCTGAGGAGGCCTTACAAAAAGCTGTGAAAAGGAGAGAAGTGATAAACAAAGGACCAAAAGGAAATATATACCCATTTGAATGCAGAGTTCCAAAGAATAGCAATGAGAGATAAGAAAGCCTTCCTCAGTGATCAATGCAAAGAAATAGAGGAAAACAACAGAATGGGAAAGACTAGAGATCTCTTCAAGAAAATTAGAGATACCAAGGGAACATTTCATGCAAAGATGGGCTCAATAAAGGAGAGAAATGGTATGGACCTAACAGAAGCAGAAGATATTAAGAAGAGGTTGCAAGAATACACAGAAGAACTATACCAAAAAGGTCTTCACGACCCAGATAATCATGATGGTGTGATCACTCACACTCACCTAGAGCCAGACATCCTGGAATGTGAAGTCAAGTGGGCCTTAGAAAGCATCACTATGAACAAAGCTAGTGGAGGTGATGGAATTCCAGTTGAGCTATTTCAAATCCTGAAAGATGATGCTGCGAAAGTTCTGCACTCAATATGCCAGCAAATTTGGAAAACTCAGCAGTGGCCACAGCACTGGGAAAGATCGTTTTCATTGCAATCCCAAAGAAAGGAAATGCCAAAGAATGCTCAAACTACTGCACAACTGCACTCATCTCACATGCTAGTAAAGTAATGTTCAAAGTTCTCCAAGCCAGGCTTCAGCAATATGTGAACTGTGAACTTCCAGATGTTCAAACTGGTTTTAGAAAAGGCAGAGGAAAATTGCCAACATCTGCTGGATCATGGAAAAAGCAAGAGAGTTCCAGAAAAACATCTATTTCTGCTTTATTGATTATGCCAAAGCCTTTGACTGTGTGGATCACAAGAAACTGTGGAAAATTCTTCAACAGATGGAAATACCAGACCACCTGACCTGCCTCTTGAGAAACCTATATAGAGGTCAGGAAGCAACAGTTAGGACTCGACATGGAACAACAGACTGGTTCCAAATAGGAAAAGGAGTACGTCAAGGCTGTATATTGTCACCCTGCTTATTTAACTTATATGCAAAGTACATCATGAGAAACGCTGGGCTGGAAGAAGCACAAGCTGGAGTCAAGATTGCTGGGAGAAATATCAATAACCTCAGATATGTAGAGGACACCACCCTTATAGCAGAAAGTGAAGAAGAACTAAAGAGCTTCTTGATAAAAGTTGAAGAGGAGAGTGAAAATGTTGGCTTAAAGCTCAACATTCAGAAAACTAAGATCATGGCATCTGGTCCCATCACTTCCTGGGAAATAGATGGAGAAACAGTGGCAACAGTGGCTGACTTTATTTTGGGAGGCTCCAAAATCACTGCAGATGGTGATTGCAGCCATGAAATTAAAAGACGCTTACTCCTTGGAAGGAAAGTTATGACCAACCTAGATAGCATATTCAAAAGCAGAGACATTACTTTGCCAACAAAGTCCATCTAGGCAAGGCTATGGTTTTTCCAGTGGTCATGTATGAATGTGAGAGTTGGACTATAAAGAAAACTGAGAGCCGAAGAATTGATGCCTTTGAACTGTGGTGTTGGAGAAGACTCTTGAGAGTCCCTTGGACTGCAAGGAGATCCAACCAGTCCATCCTAAAGATCAGTCCTGGGTGTTCTTTGGTAGAACTGGAACTGATGTTGAAGCTGAAACTCCAATACTTTGGCCACCTGATGTGAAGGGCTGACTCATTGGAAAAGACCCTGATTCTGGGAAAGATTGAGGGCAGGAGGAGAAGTGGACAACAGAGGATGAGATGGCTGGATGGCATCACTGACTCAATGCACATGGGTTTGGGTAGACTCAGGCAGTTGATGATGGACAGGGAGGCCTGGCGTGCCACGGTTCATGGGGTTGCAAAGAGTTGGACATGACTGAACGACTGAACTGGAACTGGATACTGTGGAGAAGGAAATGGCAACCCACTTCAGTATTCTTTCCTAGAGAATTCCATGGACAGAGGAGCCTGGTGGCCTACAGTTCATGGGGGTTGCAAAGAGTTGGACACAACTGAGCACAGCACACTAATGTTCTAGACATGGTTCATCCCTTGGGAATATAGAGATAGAAGACAACTGACCCTCCAAAATAGTCCACACTTTAGTGGATAAGAATGATCAGAAAACCTACAAATAAACACTACATTGTGCTGGATAGAAATGAGCGCAGACTGAAGGGAGAACTAGGTTGGGGAGGGGCCTGTTATGGGGATGGGGAGGGGATGTATTTAAGGGGGTCTTAACAGGTCAGAGGAGAACTAGGGTAAGTTTAGGGATAGCAATTCAGGCTTAGGAATATTCATGGAGATTGACAGTGAAGTTCTCTATTTTTGCTCTCATTTCAACCTCACAACAAACCTGCAAGTTACTTATGAATATTCCCATTTTTCAGACAATGAAATAGCAGAGACTGGAGAGTGCTTATCAATGTTTACAAGTATGAACATCAGATAATAAATGAGCGTGACAATCATATGATGTCATGATTCAAAGACACAGCAAAAGAGGGTAGTTGATTAAGACCAGCTGGGCCAGGATCTCAACACAAGTGAAGCAAGAGACTAACATCAATTCTATTCCAAACTGGAGTGACTAGATTTCTAAAGATATCAGAGGTCCTACTGAAATCCCTTGGAGTGAAAAATCCCCAATGAAAAATTGGGGAAAGTTCATTTTGCTAAGAAAACCTCCTCAGACATTTCCCACTTCTATCTTTTCCCTGGTCCAAACCAGGAGAGAAGGCAGGCTCTCATAAGAGGCTGCTGAACAAACAGAGACTACACAGTTTCAGTATAGCTTATATTAAATAAGAGAACAAACTCAAACACACAGGGTGGACAATACCCAGTGATGCAAATCAGTTGGCTTTATGTTATCATACTGAAAGACTAATATTACCTGTTCATTAGGAAACAAAAGCCAGGGTGAGTGAGCAAACCAGTCAATTTTCAGATTTTCTTGCCTTCCAGGAAAGAGTTACATGTGTCAACATTGACTCAGCAGGGCTCGTTGCCATTTAGAAAGAAAGCCGTGTTACACCCACTAAGGTTTTTGTTCAAGCTATGACAATATTCCCTATAGAACATCAGCTTCTCCATTGCTAGGGTCATGATCTGGTGTTTAAGTAAATGAAAACATTTTCCCCAGTTACAAAAATCAAATATATCTAAATGTAGGTGTGTTTAATTTTATAAAAGACTCATATTTTACTTCTAAGAAAGTCAGTTTAAGAGTCTTTGAGATAAAAATGCAAAGAGGTTTATCAGCTCATAAAAGAGAAACAAGGCTGGATTTAGGCATGTCACCATAAGGCACTCAAACATCACCAGGCCCTGGTTTTCCTGACTCTCCATTCTTCTCTTTTCCATCTTTGCTCCCTTCTCCTCTTGTTGTAAAATGGCTTTAGCTTAACCCTAACTCTGCCCCTAAATCTCACACATCTCACTTTCACATGTAGTAGGAAAGGTGAACCTTTTTCCCAAAAGCTCCTACATGTGGTTCTGAGATAAAATCCAACTGGTATAGCTTTGGACTCCACCCACCCTGGAAGAAACCAATCATTACAGCCACAGAAATGCAGTATGTTGATAATCCGGGGGAGGGAGAGGCCGACATGAGAGACAGAGTTAGCATTCTGGTAGACAGTAATTTATAGCAGAAGGTCACACTACTTCAGTATCAAGCTGTATTTTAAAATGCTGTCTTGGGACTTCCCTGGTGGTCAGTGCTTAAGAATCTGCCTTGTAATGCAGGGGATTCAGGTTCAATCCTTGATCGGAGAACTGAGATCCTACATGCTTCAAGGCAACTGACCCCTCCTGCCACAACTAGAGAGCCCTCATGCCTCACTGAAAGATCCACATGAGGCAATGGATTTCCCTCAGCAACTCAGACCTGACGCAGCCAAATAAATATTTATAAAATAAAATGCTGTCTTTCCCATTTTCTCATATGCTCATCTGTATTCCTAGTGCCCAGAGTCACCTTCACCATTCATTCCAAAGTTACCCCACACAGGCAACTTCTGTTCTTAATTATGGGGGTTTTATTCCCCAAGTATCCAGGTTCACACAATAGGGAATGGTGAACATGCCAGCTGCTTAAGTGGGATGCAGTGCCTGCGGACTTCTGTGATTGATCCAGCCAAAGACAGTTCCCATGGTGTCCCTGCAGGTCCTCAGCAAAGAATGAAACCAGAGGCAGCTGCTTTTGGGAACACAGTAATTTTTCAAGCATTATCTCATTTAATCCTCATGACACTTTCAAATTGTGGTGCTGGAGAAGACTCTTGAGAGTCCCTTGGACAGCAAGGAGATCAAACCAGTCAACCCTAAGGGAAATCAACCCTGAATACTCATTGGAAGGACTAATGGCTGAAGCTGAAGTTCCAATACTTTGACCACCTGAAGCGAAGAGTTGACTCATTGGAAAAGACCCTTGATGCTGGGAAAAACGGAAGGCAAGAGGAGAAGAGGGCAGCAGAGAATAATATGGTTAGATAACATCACTGACTCAATAGACATGAGTTTGAGAAAACTCAGAGAGATAGTAGAGGACAGAGTAGGCTGTCATACTGCAGTCCATGAGGTTGCAAAGAGTCGGACACAATTGAGCAAATGAACAACCTCATGACACATCTATGAGGCAGGTAACAGTATCATACCAATTCTACAGATGAATAAATGGAGTAAAATAACTTGTCAAAGGCCACACAATCAGTCAGGTGAATCAGATCTATCTGACTTCAAAATCCATGTCCTGAATTATTTTGAGAGGATGATGAACCTTCAGAAACTCCTCATAAGAATATGAGCTCTTGAAGGAGATGAGTCGGGTCTGATTAATCTTCGCGATCTTTATCACTACTACAAGCACAGTGCCTAGCACACTGGTGCCCTATCAACTCATTCACTCATTTATTCATCCACAGATCTTTGCCTAGCCCTGCTGGTGTCCTCACGGTATCTGCCCTTGGTGATACAGAGCATGCAAACTTCACTGGAGTGAGTTGACTTTCTCTAGCACTGAGAACACAGAACAATCATATTTCTGGGCTGACTGGATAGGGCAGGACATATACATGGATAAATTAAAGGACACACAACTTCCCACCAGGAGAGGTCATGGGGTTGGACCCTGAGAAACTCTGGAAAGAAGTTCAGCTCAACTCCAGACAATGGAGATCTAAGCTGGACCCTCGATTTCTAATTAAGGGTAGCCACGTTCCGACACCTGGCTTGGGTGTGGGACCTGTAACTCTGGTTAGTGGAGCATGGAATAGACTCTACCTTTGGGCCAGGGGATTTGAGAGCACAGACAACTTGAATGCCAATCTAGGCCTTGTCATTTAGTAGTTTTGTGACCTTGAACAAGTTGTAAGATGAAATAATAAGAGCATCACTCTTATAACATTACATGAATCAATATGTTTAAACACTTTGAGTGTATATGTGTTCGTAAATATCAATGCAAGCATCACAGCCTAGCACTGATATCCCATCACACAATCCAGGATACCCACTGCCTCCTCCATATCTCCACAACACATTCATCAGACTCTTAAGCAGCCAAGAAAATTGTTGAGAGTTATCACCTTCAAGACTGTGCTCAGCGAACACAATTACTCCCTCTGCTCCCTGGCTGACTACACCACAGTTAAGAGTGGCTTTAGAAAAGAAGATGTACCCAAAACTAGAAGCAGGATGAAAAGAATGAGGTCCATAGAGCTCAAAGCTGAAGGAGGTGCTCACACTGAGGATCATCTGAGTGCATCTGTCCATGGCTTTAAGAAGAAAAACTGCAGGGATAAGACTTCAGCATTTGAATTGCTGCTGGGCACACCATTTGTAATGGTGTAGTGTTAGTTACCCAGCCGTGTCTGACTCTTTGTGACCCCATGGACTGTAGCCCACCAGGTTCCTCTGTCCGTGGGATTCTCCAGGCAAGAATACTGGAGTGGGTTGCCATTTCCTTCCCCAGGGGATCTTCCTAACCCAGGGATTGAATCCAGGTCTCCTGCATTGCAGGTAGATTCTTTATGATCTGAGTCATCAGGGAAGTTCTCAAGTATCAAAGAGTAATTTGTTTTCTGTACAAGTTTTATTCCTCAAAAGTTTTAAAAATTGAATTACAGCTTTAAACCAATAGCAGAGGATTTTTCAGTTAATACTGCCCCTCATAATTATAAGAATAAAATGAATTGAATGATTAAAAAAAAAACACTATGGGAACTTGTTTCTTATGGGAATTAACTTGTGAATGCATTTGCAGAACCAAGACTTCTTTAGAGAAAAACTTATTATTAACCAGAGACTGGATTGTTCCATGTTGTGTTTGACTGAACTGCCTTTCTAAAAACTGTCATATGTTATGCATGCAATATTTATTTTCCTCACAGCAGAAGAAGTAAATTCATGGAAGGATATCTTTGTGCAAGAGGAACACAGCCTTGAGGGAAGTAAAGCATCAAAGAGTCTCAGAAAACTGCCATAGATTTTTCTACATTATTGTAGGTGTGTGTGCATGCTGAGTTGCTTCAGTTGTGTCCGACTAATTTGCAACCCTGTGGACACCAGGCCCCTCTGTCCATGGGATTCTCTAGGCAAGAACACTGGAGTGGGTGGCCATGCCCTCCTCCAGGGGGTCTTCCCAACCCAGGGACTGAACCGACATCTCCTGTGTGTCCCGAGTTGCAGGTGGATTCTTTACCACTGAGCCACCAGGGAAGCCCACATTACTGTCTACAAGGTATAAAATAGAATCTTTAAAAGTTGCAGCAAAGAAACTGCCTGCAACACAGGAGAACTGGGTTTGATCCCTGGGTCAGGAAGATATCCTGCAGAAGGAAATGGCAACCCACTCCAGCATTCTTGCCTGAAGAATCCCATGAACAGAGGAGTCTAGGGTGCTACAGTTCATGCAGTTGCAACTAACACACTTCAAACACTTCAAGAGTTGTGCAAACTCTACAGCAATTATGATCTTGTTAGGTTTGGGCCACTTGATAATTCTCCTCTAAGAAACTTATTTCATCTTTTAAAAATCCACTCTATTCTTCTATTTTGTGAATATGTGTTACTGTCAAAATATTCTCTTCTTCCTTCTTGAGTCTATTCTGTAGTTCTCTTTTTAAATTTTCTTGAGTTGATTTAAATTTTCTTGAGTTCATTAGTTTTCTCTTTCTTTTGGACATATGCATTTAGAGCTTTTGCTGCATCTGTAAGTTTTGCAATAAGTGTTTTCCTTCTCAAGTTCTGCTTCTTTGGTGGCTCAGCTGGTAAAGAATCTGCCTGCAATGTGAGAGACCTGGGTTCGATCCCTGGGTTGGGAAGATCCCCTGGAGAAGGCAACGGCTACTCACTCCAGCATTTTGGCCTGGAGAATTCCATGGACTTACGAATTCCATGGAGTTACGAAAAGTTGGACACAGTTGAGTGAGTTTCACTTCTCAAGTTCTAAATATTTTAAACTTTCATTAGATTTCCTCTTTGTTTCAGAACACATTATGAGTGTTTAAAGTTTTCAAGCATGTAGATATGGGGAGAGAGATAATCTTTTCATCTGATTATTTTTCTTTGTGATTGAAGAATGTGGTCAGTGTAATTTCAATTCAATTACTGAGTTTTCATTTGTGACTTTCAACAGACTCATATTTTGGAAATTTCCATACATCTTTGAAAAAAGGTATTCTGTAATTGTCTTATGTATGATTCTAAATATATTTTTTATTGGATCAACTTTAATCATTGTTTTGTATATGGGAGTAATATGTTACAAATTACCATTTAAATTAAATATTGGTCAATTTCTCCTTGCAGTTTATTCAGTTTTTCTCTATATAATTTGAGGATTATTTTCTTAAAAGAATACAAATTTCTGACTATATATTCCTGATAAATTATTTCTGTGTAATGATGTGTTTTTCTTTTTGCTAATAATGCTTTTTGTCTTAAGGGCTATTTAATTTAAATAGCCTTATATCAGCTACATTTTGATTTCTAACCACATGGTGAATCTTTTCCTATTCCTTTATGTTAAAAATTTCCTTATAAATATGTCTTGTGTGCCTGTGTGAAAGTCGCTTCAGTCATGTCTGACTCTTTGCAACTCTATGAAGTATAACCCGCCAGGCTCCTCTGTTAATGGGATTCCCAGACAAGAATACTGGAGTGGTTTGCCATGCCCTCCTTCAGGGGATGTCCCCAATCCAGGGATGGGACCCGTGTCTCTTGTATCTCCTGCATTGGCAGGAGGGCTCTTTCCACTAAAGCCATCTAGGAAACCCAATAAATATTTTTGGATATACCTACTATAAAAAAAAGTTACTGAATTAGTTATTGTTATCACTTCTGCTTTTAAAGTCCAATCTACAGATTCTAGGCAGATGGTAGTGACAGTGTGGTTTTCAATCTTATTTATTTTTTTTAATTTTTTTTTTATTTTACTTTACAATACTGTATTGGTTTTGCCATAGGTCAACATGAATCCACCACGGGTGTACACGTGTTCCCAATCCTGAACCCCCCTCCCACCTCCCTCCCCATACCATCTCTCTGGGTCATCCCAGTGCACCAGCCCCAAGCATCCTGTATCCTGCATCGAGACTGGCAATTCGTTTCTTATATGATATTATACATGTTTCAATGCCAATTAATCTTATTTAATCTCCACATTAAAGCAAACATAACAAATTAAATAGCAAAACCAAAGATAAATTGAAATTTACCAAAAACTAGGCAACAGCCATAAGAATCACATGGTATTGGCACTTGTGTAAGAGAAAGTGGAGGAACCAAATATGGTTGTATTTAATGATGAACAGAATCCCAAACAGCTAATAGTCATTTGCTGGGGAGCACAGTGGGTCAATTTGAGAAACCAGATGAAACTGAGAATGGATTCTCTCTCTAACACCAAGTGAGTTCAAGGAGCATGAAGTAAGGGACTGAAAGGGCTAAAGCAGCTTAATTCTTATAAAGAAGGTTGAGTGTTGAAGAATTGATGCTTTCAAACTGTGGTAATTGAGAAGACTCTTCAGAGTCCCTTGGACATCAAATATTCAGAGCCCCTGAATAGTCATTGGAAGGACTGATGTTGGAGCTGAAGTTCCAATACTTTGGCAACCTGATGTAAAGGGCTGACTCACTGGAAAAGATTCTGATGCTGAGAAAGATTGAAGGCAGGGGGAGAAAGGGATGCCAGAGGGTAAGATGGTTGGATGGAATCACTAACTCAATGGACAAGAGTTTGAACAAACTCCAGGAGACAGTGATGGACAGGAAAGTCTGGCGTGCTGCAGTCCATGGGGTCGAAAAGAGTTGGACACAATTTAGCAAATGAACAACAATCCTTACGAAGTCTCAAAATGTAAATGGATCTCCTTCCAATTAAGGAACCATACTCTGGAGAAATTACTAGAAGTTGAATAAAATTGAACAATTATAGAAAATTAAGATTAAAAAAGAGAATATTTCCACCCAAGTGGAGAAAGGAAATCTTGGGAAGCAAGAGACCATTGTTTTAAACATTACATAAAAATAACAAAAAAAGAGGAGCTTTGTGACATTAGAAGAGCTTTCCTAAATTCTGCCTTAATATAAAGGGTCAGGAAAACTAATTTCACATAAAAACTGAACGACAGAGAAGTATCAAGTTCAAATCCCATATGTCATAGTAAGAAATGAGATAATATGGAGCATAATAACATTTTCAGAGATGATGAAAGCATGCTAGAGAGATATGTCCACAAAATGCAACTTACTATCTAAAAATTAGTTACAAGACATTAAGAAGATGACACTGAATATGAAAAAAGAACATATATCAGAATTGTTAAAGCTGAGAATCTAAGTGCTAGAACTCAGGAAAGAACTAGAAATAAAATATCCTCTAAGAAATGAAGACAAGAATAGAAAGATACAGTTTGGAAAAAAACATTCAGCTAATGGGCTAAAGGATAGAAGGTGAAAGGGAATTTTTTTTAATCAATGGAAAGAAAGACTTTTTTAAAAAATTTCAAGAGAAAGTGACAAAGATGAGTAAAGATTATCTAATATATAGATACTAGGAGTTCCTGAAGAATAGAACTAAAGTAAAGAAGCAAAATAGAAAACTTCCTTAAATTAAAAAAAAAAAAAAAGGATTTGAAACTACATATTGAAACATCATACTGGGCCTTTCCTAACTTTATTGCAAGACTCAAAAAGTGATTGAAATAAAAGAAGAGATATACTATGCTCACAGATGACCTGATTCAACATCATAAAAATATCATCTCCTCAAATTAATCAATAAATTTGACATAATTTCAATTCAAACCCTATGAAAAGTTGATCCTAAAATTCACGTGAGAGATTAAATGGCCAAGCAGTTTTGAAAAACAAGCTAGTGTCCTCAACCTCCCAGACATTATAATTCTTAAATCAAAATTTTAGTAATTAGGATAGTGGTGGTTTGGGTAGCATAAAAGACAAATAGACCAATTGAATAGGTCAAAGAATCCAAAAACAGAAACACATAAATGGGGATTTGAATCCTGAGTCATGATTGACTTATTTGATTTTGTTTTAGTCTGGAATCCAGCATTATGTCAGGGCTCAGATTTCACTATTATAAGACCTTGAAAGTGAAAGTGTTAGCCGTTCAGTCATGTCCAACTCTTTTCGACCCCATGGACTGTAGCTCACCAGGCTTCTCTGTCCATAGGATTTTCAAAGCAAGAACACTGGAGTGAGTAGCCATTCCTTTCTCTAGGGGATCAATCTTCCTGGCTCAGAGATCTTTAACTCAAAAAGACCTTACGGCTCTCCTGGAATCATAACTTTGTTATAAATAAATTTAAATTTTAGAATGTTCAGTCCAAATAGTATAGGCTTTTTTTTTTTTAGATTTTTCCATTAAGGTAGAGTGAAAAAATTTGGGCATGGAAGGTAGAAGTCAGTTGTAGTGTTGTCTTTTGTCAGCAGCTAGTGACTTCACCCGTCTTAACTCATCTGAGGATAAAATGCAATAATATTCATAAAGCACTTCAAAAATTTTCAGGTATCCCTCTGTCTCAAGGCCAAACATAATTATCTGTTAGAGCCTTTATCATAATCTGACACTTTTACTCAACATATTATATAAATTATAGGAGTTCATCCTGAAAACAACCTTACAAGGACAGTGTATCACCCTCGTTTTATGCTTGGTGCATTTGAGGGTACAAGGGATTAGTAATTTACCCAAGGTCAAGGTCAATTAGCTAGGAATTAATGAAGCATGGACTTACATTTATGTCTGTTGAACTGCAGCACTTGATCTCTTGATGACTCCTCCACAGTCTTTCTATAAAATTTTGTTATTGCTCTGTTTGAAATTGAATGGGTACATTTTCAATATTAAAATCAGAGTAAAGGGAAAATTATATAATCTGAATTAATTAAAACCAACCAGTTATCTCTCCCCAAAATATCTTTATAGAACTAGGTCAATTTTATTTTTTAATAGACTATTTAGCCTGTTGCCAAGAAATGCACAGGTGACTAGTAGGCACTTCTAAAAAACAAATTTTTTAAAGTGTGAGAAACTTGGAGAGGATGCTGTTTCCTGAAACAAGAGTCAACTCCTAATGCCCCATTTATAGACCAGGTCTTACACTGACACATGAAGAAGCTCTTTTAATTAACTGGTTAGGAATTTAATATCTTCACATATGCAAGGCAAGTCGACTTGCCCAGGCAACCAGATACACTGAGCTTTGTATATTAGTTCTGCCCATTTGGCTTTTGAATGAACTTTCTAAGTCATGGGCATTAAAAATTGTCTTAAGTAAATGGTTTTAAACTCAAGTGCTCTTTGGGAAAATGAGGATATGCTAACCAGTGGAGGAGAGTACAAGGTGACCAAGCAAATTAAAACTTAACAATAATAATATTAAAGAACAAGTGCCCAAATAACAAGATCTAAGAGGTTAGTTTGCTGGATATCACATGGTTCTCACTAAATGTGGACAAAGAGATCTTTAGTGCTTTGCCAAAATATGAAACTATCAGGCAAACTATCCCAAATGGATATCTGCTTTTGCATGGCTTTTTCAGAAACTATTTCCAAGAAGTTAAGGTGAGTTTTGCCACCTTACTATAATGGTGAATTTGAAGGCATATCTTTGGTCTCAGTAACACTGTCAAACTCAGGTCGTTTTCATACTTGTCTTAGTGTTCCCCTGAACTCTCCTACCTTAACAAAAGTGAGGGTAGTTTTCCTAAAAACATAATATGATTTCTTCTGATATTTGTCTTCAAGAAATTTAAGGGTTGCACTTGGGATTAGCATAACACTTTCTTATACAATTTCTTAGTGGTATCATTTACACTTTAAAATTTTTCTTAACCATTTTATCTGAGCTATGTCACCTGGGCCCACAAACTATCTCTATGAGATTACAATCACCTTAAGGGTAAATGTTATAGTAATTCCTATTTATTTTTAAATTATCCCACCAAAATTCATAACTGATTCATGTAAAAGTTCTGCAAATCTTTTGTTTGTATTTTTTGTCTTCCATAAAATTGAACAAAGATTATTACCCAGAGAAGACAGGCAGTAATTTATTCTTTGAGTAGAACAAAATTTGTTTAATTAAATTTTAAAGATTTAACTACTTCCTATATCAAAGTTTGTAACTTTCATTTTTCCTCTCATTCAACAAATATTTACTGAATTTTACACATTTTCTCTTAAAACAGCTTTTTTACAGATGTATGAAAAAAATAAGCTCTTATAGTTTGATAGCTAGAAGGAACTTTGAGGGTTACTAATTCAGCACACTGATTTCAGAGACAATGAGGGAATTTTTCAAGAGTCTATAGAAGTAATGTCAGGCCTAAGGGAAAATAGCTGGTTGCTGCCACAGTGGGAAATAACAGCTAGATATTTTGACTTTCGTTTCAGGACTTTCCTCCCTCAGAAGTTACTTTTTAAATTTTCTAACATGTTTATAGATGAGAAATTCATCACAATATGACATTCATGGTACCTGGAAATGGTTACTGGTTCCTCTTGACACAGTGACTCTAATAGAAGAGAAATAAACCTATATTAGTGGAAACAGTGTCAAACTTTATTTTGGGGGGCTCCAAAATCACTGCAGATGGTGATTGCAGCCACGAAATTAAAAGACACTTATTCCTTGGAAGGAAAGTTATGACCAACCTAGATAGCATATTCAAAAGCAGAGACATTACTTTGTCAACAAAGGTCCATCTAGTCAAGGCTATGGTTTTTCCAGTAGTCATGTATGGATGTGAGAGTTGGACTGTGAAGAAAGCTGAGTGCCAAAGAACTGATGCTTTTGAACTGTGATGTTGGAGAAGACTCTTGAGAGTCCCTTGGACTGCAAGGAGATCCAATCAATCCATCCTAAAGGAGATCAGTCCTGGGTGTTCTTTGGAAGGAATGATGCTAAAGATGAAACTCCAATACTTTGGCCACCTCATGTGAAGAGTTGACTCATTGGAAAAGACTCTGATGCTGGGAGTGATTGGGGGCAGGAGGAGAAGGGGACGACAGAGGATGAGATGGCTGGATGGCATCACCAACTCGATGGAAGTGAGTTGAAGTGAACTCCGGGAGTTGGTGATAGACAGGGAGGCCTGGCGTACTGCAATTCATGGGGTCACAAAGAGTCGGACACAACTGAGCAACTGAACCGAAGAATGCTTATAATCACAGTCAAGAAACGTAAGAGTATTTGTACCTTTTGTGTCAGTAATTCTAGTTTTTAGGGATTTATCCTGGGGAAATCATCAAAGGTACACACAAATATTCAGATACAAGACTCTATGGCAGGATTTTTATCAAAATGCCTAACCATAAATTATGTGACACCTCTATGGCAGAATACTATAGAGTTTCAAATGAGGTAGAGTTACATAACAGAACTTACTTAGTATAATGCTAAGTTTTGAAAAGGTAAGATAGCACAGTTTAGTAAAATGAAATTAGATGTGTGCAGCAGTCCATTCTAGTCTGAAGAAAGCAGACTCATAACTATGGTTACGTGAGAGTAAGAAATCAGTGATTTTAACTTTCTTCTTTTACTTTTTCTGTGTATCCAATTTATAAAACAAACTTGTATGCAGGTATACTAAGGGGAGTGAAAACAAATGTTACTGTAAAAAGAATACCTTTTAGTCAAGGTAGACCCCCCCAGCAAGTGGCCAAGCTGAACTGACATTCACAGGGGGGGATAAGTTGTTTAAATGAAGCCATAATACCTCTTTATTTTAAACTTTTTAATGAGCTCTTTTCACTTGTCATAGTTATCTTTCCTTTCTGGACTGAACCTGAAGGGCACCCACAGAGCAAGAAAAGTTCCGAAAGGATAATAACCCTTGGTGATTGGTCACATTTCTAGCCAGGAGTCCCCCTCCTTCCCTGCCACACACTCTCAACCTTACCTAACCTGCATTTGGGATCATAAGGCACACCCCATCATGCCCCTTCATAACTATATATGATCCCAGGACATCCCATATAACCCGGACTCTGACTCCTGTATGTCTCTGTCCGTCCTCTAGTCTGATCTCATTTCTAACACTCCTTTGTGACTCCAAACCCTTCTAGTACAGCCTGGGGAGTGCAGCCTGGTCAGTATTCAACATTGCCAATCTCTTCCTTGAATATCTCCCACACTTTGCTTTTGAACTGAAACCTGTCTCCTGGGGCCATTTCTCATTAGAGAAGAATAGGAGTTTCTTTCCCACCCTTTACCATCTGGCCTGAGGTGGGTTATATGTCTTGCAAAATGCTGTCCTCCCCTTCTCTATAAAAACCACTTCTCGTGAAGCTCGTGCCATCAAAACATATCTTATCGTGGAAATATATTTATTTAATGTTCTGCACTGTTAGCTTCAAATCTGAGAGTGACGATGCTTCTAAATCGTATACCTAGAGTAAAGCGTTAGTTGCTCAGTCATGTCCAACTCTTTGCAACCCCGTGGACTATAGCCTGCCAGGCTCTTTTGTCCATGGAATTTTCCAGGCAAGAATACTGGAGTGGGTTGCCATGCCTAGAGTAAACCCACACTTAAAAGGTTCACCTGGCTTTAGGTCACAGTTGTGCGGCAGCCCTGCGGCTGTAAAATGAACTCTGTCATTGATGTCCTTTGTAAAATGAACTGAATGTTCCCATAGATGACGCTGAAATGGTTAGAAAAGAGAGAGGTTTAATTCAGAGCATACTACCCATTTGATTACTGTGTCACAAAGGATGAAGGAAGGAAATGAGCCAACCATCCAGGATGGACAAAGGAAAAGCCCTATGGACCATGGCAGCCGTGGTCCCTGGCACTGTCCAGGCACACAGCAGACCCTCTGATGTACTTACTAGCTGACTGAATAATGGCTTTTAATGTTATTCCATATACTCCAAATTAGGTTAGCCTACAAATTTCTATAGCCTGACATTTCCCATTCAACAGTCTACAATTTAGCATGTGACTTGATCTTTTTGATTTGACTGGTTTACTTAAAGTCAGGGATTTGTAGGGTCTAACCCACAGAAAAATAGAAAATGAGTGGACTTAAAAGCAAAAAGAATTATGTTTATTTATAACTCCAAAATCAAAGTCTAAAGCTAAAGCACTCTCTGATCATATGGGGCTTTCATTTGATTGGATGGTTACTTTTATCTCTTACAGTTTCTCCTTATTTATCTTTATATCTCCATATATACCTATGCAAATGGCCCCAAGCAACATTTTTTCACTCATTTTTTGAAACATTTGGTTTCCTTCAGCAAATAATTATCTAGTTCCTTCTATGTTCCAGACACTATGCTAGGTGCTAGGAATGCAGCCATAAACAGCACAGATAATGTCCCTGCCCTGTTTATCTTCTACCAAAATGGTAGGTAAATGCTTTATATATTTTGATTCTATTTCATGCTGTTCTATTCTAATAGACTTAGAATTATATAATAAAACAATAAATATTATTTCAATAGACATTTTTAGTTAATAAAGTAGTTTCACAGCCAATATCTGATTTGAGGTTCAAGAAAACTCCATGGGAGGGTGTAGAGAAAAGGAGAAAAGGGAACCCTCCTACACTGTTGGTGGGAATGTAGGTTGGTACAGCCACTATAGAGAACAGTATGGATGTTTCTCAAATAACTAAAAATAGAATTACCATATGATCCAGCAGTCCCACTCATGGGCATATATCCAGACAAAACTAATTCAAAAGATACATGCACCTCTGTGTTCATAGCAGCACTATTCACTGTAGACAAGATGCAGAAATAACTTAAATATCCACTGACAGAGGAATGAATAAAGATAATGGTACATACACACACACACACACACACACACACACACACATACTGGAGTACTACTCAGCCACATAAAAAAAGAAGGAAATAATCTCTCTGCCTGCAATGTAGCAGACCGAGGTTCAAGCCTGGGTGAGGAAGATCCCCTGAAAAAGGGAATGGCTACCCACTCTAGTATTCTTGCCTGGAAAATCTCATGGACAGAGGAGCCTGGCAGGCTATAGTCCATAGGATCACAAAGAGACAGATACAACTGAGTGACTAAGTGAAAAAAAAAGCCGTTTGTGGCAACATGGATGGAACTAGACATTATCATATCAAATGAAGCAAATCAAAAAGAGAAAGACAAATACCATATGATATCATTTACATGTGGATCTAAAATAAGGCACAAATGAACTGATCAACAAAACAGAAACGGATTGACTGGCATAGAGAACAGATTTGTGGTTGCCAAGGGGGAGGGTAGAGTAGGAGTTTAGGATTAACAGAGTCAAATTATTATATATATATATATGTGTGTGTGTGTGTGTGTATAACAGATAACAACAAGATCCTACTCTATAACACAGTGAACTACATTTCAATATCCTGTGATAAACCATAATAGAAGAGAGTATTTTTTAAAAAGACATATGTATGTGTAACTGAATTACTTTGCTGTACAGCAGAAATTAACACAAATATTGTAAATCAACTATGCTTCAAATGAAAAAACATCCTATGGGGAAGGAAAGGGAACTAGTTTTACTGATACTATTTTACAGATGACACTGTCAAGACACTGAACATAATGACATTAGCAGGTATTGCTTCTAAGGGACTGAGACTCACATGGGGACAAGGCAGGGGAGAGAGCAGGAGCTAGCAGAGAAAAGACAGTCCATACACACTGCCCACCATCACTGTTTGGAAATTTCTTAGGCTAGTTTATGTATTCATTTTGGCTTTTATGGGACTCACGCTGCGCAACAATTCTATTTATCTCCATCCTGAACCTCTTGCTTTGGGAGGTCTGTTGATCAAGGCCAACTTTGATGCTCATCTTAAACAACTCTCCTTCTCACTGGCCTTCGACAAAAGATCCCTCTCACCAGGAAACCTACTAACCTTGCAAGCAAAGGATAAGATCTTTGCCCAGACAAATTTACCAGCATTCTCTACAGTAATGTTTACACTCCTTGAACACAGACACTGTGTCTTCTTTTTAATGAACTTCTAGAAAAAGCTTCTAAAAGCATATAACAAGTGCATTCTTGAAGAGGTCTCTTTCAGGTCAAATCATGGGGAATTCCCTGGTGGTTCAGTGGTTAAGACTCTGTCCTGCAAACCAGGGGACACAGGTTTGATCCGTGGTCAGGGAACTAAGATCTTATGTTGCTTATGGAGCTACTAAGCCCATGTGTCATAACCACTGAGCCCAAGTGCCACAACTAAAGAGTCTGCACCACAGCAGAAGACCCCGCATGAAGCTACAAAGATCCCGTGTGCCACAACTAAGACTCAAGGCAGCCAAGTGAATAAATAAATAAAATACTTCTGAAACAATGTCAAATCATGATAATTACATAGAAGAATATATTTTTATATAGAAAGGAGACCAAAGTCCTAAAAACTAGATATCCAAAATAAGAGGAGGAAATGCCATAGGACAAAATCTGCAGGATTGGTCATATTTATGTCTGGATCTTTATGTTATTGGTCAGCTGGCCCACCCCAGGACTGTCCAGCCGAGGACCGCCATGCAGGAGCATGTGTATGCACTGTGTTACCAGAGGAGTCAGCATTGTTAATTTCTATTTGGTTATCTAGTCTGATCAGCAAGATATTTTTCTCTCTGTGATTAAAGTAGTTATGTTTGTATCCCTTTGTGGTTTTTAAATTCTGAAGAAATTCAAAGAAATAAAGAAAAAAGCAAGGGACTGTCAATTTGGTCAAGATAAGCATGTGCAAAAGTAGGGGCTGTCTCTTCCTCTCTGGATCTGGGGGAGGGGGGAACAAAAGCAGCCGTCAGATGGAGCCCAGGTTAATCTTGAATGCTGCTTGCTTAATTTGACTATTTAAACTTTTTAGTTTGTTTTTTTCTCTTCTACATCTTACAAGAAGAGTATTTTTAGATCAAAGAAATACCATATTTTGTGAGCAGGTGGAAAGCTAGAAAACTCCAGTCACCAGGTGTCACACTATCAAACAGCGCACCAAGTATAAAAAGTGGAAAAATAACCTTCTAGGGTATCTGGGGAAAATTCCAAGGAAGGCCAAACAATGATTCTTCTAACCCTTGGCAGCAATTTTGCTTTGCAACTTGACCACAAAGAAAATATGATTATGAAACAGATATAAGCTAACAAGGGACAATTCCAAATTCATATCTAGGAAGAAGCTGCCAAAAAGCAAAGAAGGCAGGGGTAGTTGCTTTCAGCATCACTGGCTTTTTCTCTTGTTATTCCCCAGTTCATCCATGCTTCACTGGATAACTTTCCAGGCTCCAATAAGACATCATCCCTTCCAGGAAGGAAGGACAGACATCTGGTTCCAGTCAATTCACCAACACTGTGCCAGCTAGTGAGGGGTCAATAGAAATGAAAATAGACAGCCTCAAGCTGCCAAGCATCTCATGGAAACAGAGATGCCAGGCATTCTATGAACAACAAATGGGTCTAGTACCCAGTGTGGGCCAGGCATGATTCTAACAATGCACATTCACATGGGGAAAGGTGAAGTGAAAGTTGTTCAGCCATGCCCAACTCTTTTTGATCCCAAGGACTACACAGTCCATGGAATTCTCCTGGCCAGAATACTGGAGTTCCCTTCTCTAGGGGATCTTCCCAACCCAGGGATTGAACCCAGGTCTCCCACATTGCAGGTGGATTAATTTACTGAGGAACAAAAAGATAGCTGCAATATTTGTATGTGTGTGAATTTATGCAGACTCTGAGCGTATAAAGGGTACTGCAGTTGTTTATGAAAAGAATTAGAATTATTTCCAAGAATAACAATAAATAATGTTTCAGTAGTAACATACAGCCTTATAAGACACTTTCACATCGGGATTTTATTCAATGCTCAAAAAAGCCCAATGGGGTAGGAAAAATAGCTAGTTTAATAACATTACTTCACAGATGACAAGTACAAGGAGTAAGCAAGTGGGGTCAACTTAGAAACATGCAAACTGAACTGGAAACACTAAATTCCAGGAGGGTTTACCTCTAGAGACCCAGGAAGGGTAAGGAGTGGGATGGGAAAAGGGAAAGAAGGTGACTTCAAGTTTATCTGCAAGATTCTATTTATACTATTTAAATAAAACACAAAGCAGAAGGGAAAAAAGGTGAATTGTAATTAATACTTCCTGATGAATAAACAGTTCTTCCTCTATGAGACTCTGCTTTTCTGCATTTTGAAATATCTTTTTATAAAAAAAAGGAGAAATAGGCAACAAAAAGGAATTAATAGCTTCCCTGGTGGCTCAGAGGTTAAAGCGTCTGCCTGGAATGTGGGAGACCTGGGTTCGATCCTTGGGTCAGGAAGATCCCCTGGAGAAGGAAAATGGCAACCCACTCCAGTACTCTTGCCTGGAGAATCCCATAGAGGGAGGAGCCTGGTAGGCTACAGTCCATGGGGCCGCAGAGTCGGACACGACTGAGCGACTTTAAGTAAGAATATTTATACTTCCCTCTGTGTTTTCACCACATATTACAAAAATTAAATGTGATCACAGAAATGGAGCTTCTAACCTAGCTAGCAGCAACAAGCATTACAAACAATCCTTTCCTTTTTTCTTTTTTATTCATTTTCTTTTCTTTCCTTTGCTTTTTATCCTTCTTTTCTTTTCCTGGATACTCAGCAATTAGGTTATTCTGTTTTATATAACAAGTAGAAGAAGTTGTTTAAGTGTCTTCATCCATTCCTAGATTAAAGTATCCTGAAGCCTGGGCCTCTGTCTCATATCTGTCTGTCTTGCATATTTTATGGAGTGGTATCACATTTACTTAATAGGCACATAGTAATAAATGTTTGTTATAGGACATATACACACACATACAAACAGGGAACTTAATTCTAAATGGTAGTAACAGTACCCATTTCACTTATTTTTTCCTGAGTCTTGCTCTTTCATTAGGATTCAGGATTTTTTTTTTTAAAGCAGTGATTAAAAACAACAACAGCGGCAAGAACACCACCACTCAGGATTAGGCTCACAATGTCTTTTAAGTGCGGCTGTCTGAATTACAAGTCCTCCTGAACTTGTAAGCAAGATTTGGTTGCATTATACTTGGATAAAAATAGGGACTTGATATTGATTTTTACCCCCTGATCCAAAGAAAGTGCAGGTGTTTAAGCATTTATGAAATTGATTGACTCCCCTCTAGCAGCCAATTGATAGTAAGTTTAAGCTTCAGAGTGAGGCTGTAAAAGGTTTGATTATATTAACAATACTCAAAGTCATGGGTTCATAAATCTTAAGAGAAAGGATGCATATGTCACATATAACACATGAAAAAAAGTTGTTCTTTTATCATGGATAACTCACTATTGTGTGGAAACCTAGTTGATCAGCTATTCCATTATTTGAGTAAGTATCTGATGTCTTGTTTTCTTTCAAGAAGGCAGGTGCAGGATGAAGCAGGAAGCCTGCCAAGAAAGATGATAAATTACCATTTGGTGCTGGCGACCAGAGCTCTATGAATGCAGGGCTGCCAGGAATTAAGAGGGAAAGTAACCAGAAACGAGGAGGGACATGACTTCTGACTACAACTGTGGAGGTGTTTGCTTTTTGTCCTCATTATCTTTGCGGTATTTTAAGGGTCTCTGTTAGTTTTGTAACCTGCAGAATGAAGTGCTGTTTTAAAACAACTGTACACCACCTCAAAATATTATATTACAGCTGCTGAGGTCAAATACAAAATCAGAGTTGAGAGAGCACAGCTCAGTGACAGCAAATAAATGCCCTAAATAGACAAATAACATGGTAAAGCCAAGGTGCTGCGTGGCTGCAGCTTTGTTTGGGAGGGATATCTGGGCCGAATCCGTGGGAAGACCTCTGCCCCAAGTGAAACTGCACAGCAGTGTGCTGAGGCTGGGTTTCACCCTCCAAAACTAGGAAGAATCAAACAATAGCAATAGTAATGACCATAAATAATCACGGTTTTTGGAATGTCTGTTCCATGAAAATTTCCTGCTCTACAGGTTATCTTTTCTGCTATTTTGTTATAGGTTTATAAATCAGTGTTTAATATTCATGCAATGTCTATCAGAATCACCATTGGCCATGGCTGTTCTTAATTTATTAAACTCAATAAGATTTACTGAGCACCTAGAAAGTCCCTGGCATTCAGTTGGGTGTTGGGGATATACAGATAGAAGATCCAGAACTTCTGAAGTCATGATCTAGTGGGGAAAAACAAATCCAGCGCAGGGGCCTCAGTAGGGTGGTAATGATCCATGGAGCACCACGGGAGGGCCCCTGGGAAGCCAGGCAGGCTCAGGTAAGGTTCTTAGAAGTGGTGACATCTGCAGTGGGAAAGAGTCGGGGGTGGGTAATTACTCGAGGCATTGGGGAAATAATGAGCTAGAGATGTAGCCCTTTTCAACACTCCAGCTTTATGAATGAAAGCGTTTTGGCTGGCAAGATGTGAAATGAGACGTTTTCAGGTCTTATACCACAAAGGATTCTGGATTTCAGATTGAGTTTGGAATTTATTCTGAAATTAATGAGCTGTCCCTAAAGGATTTTGAGCAGGGGAGTTATGTGATACATCAGCACTTGGCAACAAATATTTACAATACAATACAGTGGGCACTCTGATAGAAACATGATGTAAGTACTGTGCAAACATAGAAAAGCAGTTTTGTGGGAATGGATTCAGGTAAGTCCAAGAGGTCACTCTGAAGATGGGTTTTAGAGGATCAGTAGGAGTTCACCAGACACAAAAGGAATAGATAGCCTATCTACTGAAAGGCTATCAAGAGAAAGGAAAAAGAGAGAAAGGGAAAAAACTCAACAGAGCTTAGAAGAACTCTACTGTACTGCCTCTGATATCTGATACAGAATGACAGAAAACAGACTCCCAGGAAATAGTACAAGGTCAAGACTATTTAGGATTGTAGGCCTTGAACCATTAAAATTCTCTTGCTCTAAAGAGAATTTAGAGAGCAGTGAGTCTGAACTCCTCCTTCTACACAGGAGAAAACTGAAGCCCAGGGAGGGGAAGTGACTTAGGGCCCAGGGACACACCTCGTGAGAGCCACAGGGAGGACAGGGCAGGCCCCTTGACTAACCTAGCATGACTTTCTTCTCTGTCAACGGTCACCCAAGCCTTTTCCTCAAATACTTTTCCAGGCTGTCTGCTTCCAATAAATCACACATTCATTATATGCATAGGTAAAGTCTAGTTTGCTCATTTGTTCCAGTTTATTTTTATGCTACCTATGTGTTCGCAGCAGACATGAAATAGAGGAATATTTTTAACACAGGTTATTTTGCTCCAACACCTGATGAAGCATAGCTGTTGGGACATTAGTCATTCTTTCTATGCCGGTGTGACTCAGTCTCAGACCATCTGGGAGCTGGAATTCGTGTTTCCAATTTAGACTCACCACTGACCCACTAGGGGACAACTAGGAAACCTTGCCCAGGTTCAGTTTGATAAGAGAAAGACTATGACCCTCCTCTTCCATGTAGAATCACTAAGGTTTGTTTGTTTGTTTTTTTTAATGCAATAAAAGAACAAGAATGTGTTTTGCATACATTATACACTATCTAACTAAAGCTATAGGTAAAATTCAATAGACATAAATGGTTGCTTTTAATAATCAGTTTAAAAATGAACATAGCGTTATGTTTGGGCATAACCTATGATAATGGAGAGTGTACCACTCTGCTGGAGGACACATCTTTTTTTTGTTTGTTTGTTTTGTTTTGTTTTGTTTTGTTTTGTTTTTCCAGGTCTGAGAATACTTTCTTTCTTTCTTTCTTTCTTTATTTATTTATTTATTTTAAGATTATTATCATTTTATTTTATTTTTTAATTAAATTTTTATTTTTACTTTATTTTACTTTACAATACTGTATTGGTTTTGCCATACATTGACATGAATCCACCACAGGCGTACATGCGTTCCCAAACATGAACCCCCCTCCCACCTCCCTCCCCATAACATCTCTCTGGGTCATCTGCTATGCATCATTCAGAATTCACTGTCTTTGAAATAGTCAATAATATTTAATTTCAAGTGAACTTAAATGCCTTAAAATTATATATCACTTTTCAATTTGTTATATAACACATGCATGGCATGTACATCAATAAACATAAAACACATACACACATGTACAACAAAGATATGAATAAGCAAAAACCCAGGTTTCTAAGGGGCTCCTAATTTGGCTAATTAACCATTAAATAAGACTGTTAAACTATCATACTGTAATGAAATAAATAGGGGAAGTATTTAACAACCATTGGGCACTGCCCACACATAATAAATGTTCATCATCACTTTGAGCTCAAATATTAATTGACTGCATGTTACTGCAAAGTTGTAAAGAAAATTTTCTGGAGAAATTTGAGGAAGCTTTAAGGAGAAGAGAAGCACAATACCAAAGTGGAGTAATAGGAGAGTACCATTTGCAAACACTTAAATTTACTGAAGAGTAATGTCTATTTCAGAAACACATTTTTGGTGGATATACTCATATTAACAAGTTTTGTGCAGTGGTCATGAAGTGAAGTGAAGTCGTGTCTGACTCTTTGCGACCCCACGGACTGCAGCCTACCAGGCTCCACCATCCATGGGATCCTCCAGGCAAGAACACTGGAGTGGGTTGCCATTTCCTTCTCCAGGAGATCCCCCCAACCCGGGGACTGAACCTGGGTCTCCCACATGGTAGGCATTGTAGGCAGACACCTCTACCATCCGAGCCACCAGGGAAGATAATGGTCATAGATGGTGATAAATCAAAACTAACATCTCATTGAGTCTTCACATTAAGCTCAGAGGAAGGAATGGAAAAATCCTAAGGAGGGAGACCACTGATGGATCATGCTTTGCATTTCAATAGAAAGGAAGTAAAAGAAGAGACATAAAGGAAAGTGTGGGACTTATACTTCCAACTTCTCCATATGCCATCACTAATCTCCCAGGAGGAAAAGGGATGATTTTAAGGACTTCCCAGGTGGCACCATTATATCTATTACTGTGGGATAAAATCCCTGAGAAAAAATGTAGTAGCTGTCATAGTAAAAAAAATAAAAGAGTCCAAAATGCAGTACTTGTGTGCAATCTCATAAACGACAGAATGATCTCTGTTCCTTTCAAAGGGAAACCACTCAATATCACGGTAATCCAAGTCTATCCCCCAACCAGTAATGTTAAAGAAGCAGAATTTGAATGGTTCTATGAGGACTGAAAAGACCTTCTAGAACCAACACCAAAATTAGATGTTCTTTTCATCACTGAGCTTCCCTGGTGACTCAGATGATCAAAGCCTCTACCTCCAATGCAGGAGACCCAGGTTCCATCCCTGAGTCAGGAAGATCCCCCGGAGAAGGAAATGGCAATGCACTCCTTGAATATTCCATGGATGGAGGAGCCTGGCAGGCCACAGTCCATGGGGTCGCAAAGAGTCAGACACAACTAAGCAACTTCAGTTTCATCAAAGGGTGCTAGAATTCAAAAGTAGGAAGTCAAGAGATACCTGGAGTAACAGGCACGTTTCAACTTGGAGTACAAAAAGGCAGGGCAAAGGCTAGCAGAGTATTGCCAAGAGAATGTACTTGCCATGGCAAACACCCTCTTCCAACAACACAAGAGAAGACTCTACATAGCGACATCACCAGATGGTCAATACCAAAATTAGATTGATTATCTTTGTAGTCAAAGATGGAGAAGCTCTATACAGTCAGCAAAAGCAAGACCAAGAGTTGACTGTGGCTCAGATCATGAACTACTTATTATAAAACTCAGACTTAAATTGAAAAAGTAGGGAAAACCACTAGACCATTTAGGTATGAACTAAATCAAATCTCTTATGATTATACAGTGGAAGTGAGAAATAGATTCAAGGAATTAGATCTGATAGAGTTCCTAAAGAACTATGGTGGGAGGTTTCTAACATTGTACAGGAAGTGCTGATCAAAACCATCCCCAAGAGAAGAAATGAAGAAAGGCAAAATGGTGATCTGAGGAGACCTTACAAAGAGCTGAAAAAAGAAAAGAAGTGAAAAGCAAAGGAGAAAAGGAAAGATATATCCATCTGAATGCAGAGTTCCAAAGAATAGCAAGGAGAGATAAGAAAGCCTTCCTCAGTGAACGATTCAAAGAAGCAGAGGAAGACAATAGAATGGTAAAGACTAGAGATCCCTTCAATAAAATTAGAGATACCAAGAGAACACTTCATGTGAACATGGGCACAATAAAGGACAGAAATATTATGGACCTAACAGAAGCAGAAGATATAAAGAAGAGGTGGCAAGAATACACAGAAGAACTATACAAAAAAGATCTTCATGACCCAGATAACCATGATGGTGTGATCACTCACCTAGACCCAGACATCCTGGAGTGTGAAATCAAGTAGGCCTTAGGAAGCATCACTACAAACAAAGCTAGTGAAGGTGATGGAATTCCAGTTGAGCTATTGTAAATCCTAAAAGATGATGCACTGAATATGCTAGCATATTTGGAAAACTCAGAAGTGGTCACAGGACTGGAAAAGGTCAGTTTTTGTTTCAATCCCAAAGAAATGCAAAGCCAAATAATGTTAAAACAACCACACAGCTGCACTCATCTCACCCACTAGCAAAGTAATGTTCAAAATTCTCCAAGCTAGGTTTCAACAATACTTGAACTGAGAACTTCCAGATGTTTAAGCTGGATTTGGAAAAGACAGGAACCAGAGATCAAACTGACAACATCTGCTGGATCATAGAAAAAGCAAGAGAATTTTTTTAAAAAATCTACTTTATTTTCATTCGCTATGCTAACACCTTAGACTATGTGGATTACAACAAGCTATGGAAAATTCTTAAAGAGATGGGAACAATATACCACCATATCTGCCTCCTGAGAAATCTGTATGTAGGTCATAAAGCAACAGTCAGAACCTGACATGGAACAAAAGACTGGTTCCAAATTGGGAAAGGAGTACGTCAAGGCTGTACATTGTCACACCGTTTATTTAACTTCTATGCAGAGTACATCATGAGAAACACTGGGTTGGAAGAAGCACAAGCTGGAATCAAGATTGCCAGGAGAAATATCAATAACCTCAGATATGCAGATGACAGCACCCTTATGGCAGAAAGAAAAGCAAAACTAAAGAGCTTGAGGAAGCTAAAAGAGAAGAGTAAAAATGGCTTAAAACTCAACATTCAAAAAAGAAGATCATGGCATCTGGCCCCATCATTTCCTGGAAAATTAATGGAGAAACTATGGAAACAGTTACAAGCTTCATTTTCTTGGGTTCCAAAATCACTGCAGATGGTGACTGCAGCCATGAAACTAAAAGACACTATCTCCTTGGGAGAAAGCTATGACCGACCTAGAGAGCATACCAAAAGCAGAGACATCACCCTGTCAACAATAGTCCGTCTAGTCAAAGATGGTTTTTCCAATAATCATGTATGTGAGATTTGGACTATATATAAAGATGAACGTTGAATAATTGATGCTTTTGAAGTATGGTTTTGGAAAAGACTCTTTAGAGTCCCTTGGACTGCAAGGGGATCAAACCAGTCCATCCTAAAGGAAATCAGTCCTGAATACTCATTGGAAGGACTGATGTTGAAGCTGAAACTCCAGTACTCCGGCCACCTGGTAAGAAGGGCTGGTCATCAGAAAAGTCCCTGATGCTGGGAAAGATTGAGGGAAGGAGGAGAAGGGGATAACAGAGGATTAGATGGTTGGATGGCCTCACCAACTCGATGGACATAAGTTTCAGCAAGCTCTGGGTGTTGGTGATGGTCAGGGAATACTGGCAGGCTTCAGTCTGTGGGATTGCAAATTGTTGGACAGAACTGAGAGAGTGAACTGAACTCAAACAGGTGGTACAGTGGTAAAGAATCTGCCTGCCAGTGGAGGAGATGCAAGAGACATGGGTTCTATCCCTGGGTCAGGAAGATAAGGACAATCCCCTGGTGGAGGAAATGGCATCCACTCCAGCATTCTTGCCTGGCAAACCCCAAGAACAGAGGAACCTGGCAGACCCCAGTCTAAGGAGTTGTAAAAATGTTGAACAGGACTGAACATTCAAACCACTGAATGCAGGAGACCAGCTCAGAAAAAGAATCCATTCTCCAGGCACTTACTTTGTAGCTTCTTTTCTTTTATCGGTGCTAATGTAAACTTGCTGGATCAGACTTTGCATCAGACATAATTGTAATGTGATGGAGTTGACTTTAATTTATTTTTTTTATTTTTTATTTATTTATTATTATTTTTTTTTAATTTTAAAATCTTTAATTGTTACATGTGTTCCCAAACATGAACCCCCCTCCCACCTCCCTCCCCATAACATCTCTGTGGGTCATCCCCATGCACCAGCCCCAAGCATGCTGTATCCTGCATCAGACATAGACTAGCGATTCAATTCTTACATGATAGTATACATGATAGAATGCCATTCTCCCACATCATCCCACCCTCTCCCTCTCCCTCTGAGTCCAAAAGTCCGTTATACACAGCTGCGTCTTTTTTCCTGTCTTGCATACAGGGTCGTCATTGCCATCTTTCTAAATTCCATATATATGTGTTAGTATACTGTATTGGTGTTTTTCTTTCTGGCTTACTTCACTCTGTATAATCGGCTCCAGTTTCATCCATCTCATCAGAACTGATTCAAATGAATTCTTTTTAACAGCTGAGTAATACTCCATTGTGTATATGTACCACAGCTTTCTTATCCATTCATCTGCTGATGGACATCTAGGTTGTTTCCATGTCCTGGCTATTATAAACAGTGCTGCAATGAACATTGGGGTACATGTGTCTCTTTCAATTCTGGTTTCCTCGGTGTGTATGCCCAGCAGTGGGATTGCTGGGTCATAAGGGAGTTTTATTTGCAATTTTTTAAGGAATCGCCACACTGTTCTCCATAGTGGCTGTACTAGTTTGCATTCCCACCAACAGTGTAAGAGGGTTCCCTTTTCTCCACACCCTCTCCAGCATTTATTGCTTGCAGATTTTTGGATCGCAGCCATTCTGACTGGTGTGAAGTGGTACCTCATTGTGGTTTTGATTTGCATTTCTCTGATAATGAGTGATGTTGAGCATCTTTTCATGTGTTTGTTAGCCATCTGTATGTCTTCTTTGGAGAAATGTCTATTTAATTCTTTGGCCCATTTTTTTGATTGGGTCATTTATTTTTCTGGAATTGAGCTGCATAAGTTGCTTGTATATTTTTGAGATTAGTTGTTTGTCAGTTGCTTCATTTGCTATTATTTTCTCCCATTCAGAAGGCTGTCTTTTCACCTGTATATTTTCCTTTGTTGTGCAGAAGCTTTTAATTTTAATTAGATCCCATTTGTTGATTTGTGCTTTTATTTCCAGAGTTCTGGGAAGTGGATCATAGAGGATCCTGCTGTGATTTATGTCTGAGAGTGTTTTGCCTATGTTCTCCTCTAGGAGTTTTATAGTTTCTGGTCTTACATTTAGATCTTTAATCCATTTTGAGTTTATTTTTGTGTGCGGTGTTAGAAAGTGATCTAGTTTCATTCTTTTGCAAGTGGTTGACCAGTTTTCCCAGCACCACTTGTTAAAGAGATTGTCTTTACTCCATTGTATATTCTTGCCTCCTTTGTCAAAGATAAGGTGTCCATATGTGTGTGGATTTATCTCTGGGCTTTCTATTTTGTTCCATTGATCTATATGTCTGTCTTTGTGCCAGTACCATACTGTTTTGATGACTGTGGCTTTGTAGTAGAGCCTGAAGTCAGGCAAGTTGATTCCTCCAGTTCCATTCTTCTTTCTCAAGATTGCTTTGGCAATTCGAGGTTTTTTGTATTTCCATACAAATCTTGAAATTATTTGTTCTAGTTCTGTGAAAAATATGGCTGGTAGCTTGATAGGGATTGCATTGAATTTGTAAATTGCTTTGGGTAGTATACTCATTTTCACTATATTGATTCTTCCGATCCATGAACATGGTATATTTCTCCATCTATTAGTGTGGAGGACACATCTTAACTGTAACTTTAACTCCATCATCCACTCTGTAATCTTGAGCACATCATTTAACTCTCAGGGCATATTTTCTCATCTACAAAATGAAAGGTCTGGATTCTTTCATTCTTAGTGTCATGACTGAAAATAGGTCTAGTTTACTAATATACTAGGGTGCTGTATCTAAAGGTCTAAAAGGTAAGAATAAGGAGGTGGTATGGGAATAAGATAATTAAATTAAAGAAAACAGAAATTAGGGAAAAGAAGAAAGAGAATAAGGAGGAGAAGGGAGATAACGAAGAGATGGGTGGGGAGGGTGGCGGGAATGGAAAGGGGAAGAGAAGCCCTTGCCTCTTACATGATTATTTCATGGGTCTGAAGCAGCACTAATGTTTGTGCAGTTTCAGACTAACACACTTGCAGAATTCCTCCGGATACTGATTATTTGAACTAGAAAGTTAAAGATCGAAAGCAGAAAGAAATATTTGTTTTTCTGAGGTGTGTGTGTGTGTGTGGGTGCGTGTGTGTGTGCGCACTTATTTTAAACTATATTTTCATTTGGATGGAATAAATGAATCCTTCTCAAGGTTTAGCATTTTCTGTCTGGAAGGAAAAAAAAACAGAATTACACCCTCTTCAAATTTGATAAACAGAAGTTTTCAGCTGCTATTCTTTTGATCTAGCCAAACACTTAAAGGTCCTAATTGATATGCCAGTGTTGAACTCTCTTTCCTCCTGATATTTTAACTGCTTGGGTCTATATTAACTGCTCCATTCCATTTTGGAGTTTTCTTTCATGAGAAAGGAGATGATCTTTAGAGAAAAAAAAAATCACTCATTTTTCCCATCTATAGTTTATTACTAAAATTTAAAGTAAATGCCTTACCCAAGTTCAGTTGGATTTCAGTCCTTAAATTCCATATTTTTATCAGCATCTCCTACATTCCATTTTCCTGTGGCTGATCATCCAGAAAAGAAGCAACTTGTTTCTATGGTTATTTCATCTACAAGCTTCAGGAATAATTATTTTAGTGGAAAGTCTGACATAAAAGAAAAAAATCATGTTAACAGAATTAGAAAAAAAATGTAACAGATACCTTTTAAACTATATAAGAATATCGCAAATAACTATATACCAGTAATTTTGAAACATATATTAACCACATTAAGTTTTGAGAAGTAATATAAAAAGTCAATATTGAAGCAAGAAGAAAAAGAAAACTAATGCACCAACATGTTAAAGATATTAACATTGTACGCCTAAGAGCCTTTCCCTCTGCTCCCTAAAACCCTAAGCTCAGGTAGTTCTATGCAAAACTTCAAAGGAACCAATAATCCTGATCTTAGATAAACTGTTACAGAGCTAAAAACAATACAGAAAGAACCCAATTCGTTTCATGGGGCTATGAGTTTATACCCCAAATTAGGTAAAGACATATAAGAAGATTAGAATTAATTTCACTTAATAAAATAGATGCAAAACTCTCAAATAATTTTTTTGGAATGTATCATAATCAAACAGTTGTCTTTTTATAAAAATCAAGATAGACATTTTTTTAAAATTGCATGTTCACCTCAGTGTATGTTAGAAAAATTTTTTTAATGAATTTCGATACCAAGCCAAATTTTTAAAAATTTAAAACTACAAATAGGAAAGAACTTTGATAACATGGTAACAAGCTACCAAAAGCTTATAGCAAGCATTATATTTAATGAAAAACATTTTCAGTCATTTTCTTAGATATTGGAGACAGACAGGGGTGACGATTGCCATTATCATTCTCCCTAGTGTTTGTGGAAGCTTACTATCTTATAATACCCTTCCTAACTACCCCCTGTCCTCTCTACCAGGCTCATCTTTAGCCAGCTGTCCCCTGAGACCCTCCCATTAGCAGAGTGGACCTCCCAGGGCATTGTTATCAAGTCTGGCTCTGCCGCATCCATCAAGAAGCTTTAAGAGTTACCATGTCTGGATTAGTTCCTTGTGGGGTCACTGCTCCTTTCTCCTGGGTCCTGGTGCACACAAGGTTTTGGTGAGAGACTCTATTTTGGGGGGCTCCAAAATCACTGCAGATGGTGACTGCAGCCATGAAATTAAAAGATGCTTGCTCCTTGGAAGAAAAACTATGACCAATCTAGATAGCATATTAAAAAGCAGAGACATTACTTTGTCAATAAAGGTCCATCTAGTCAAAGCTATGGTTTTTCCAGTAGTCATGTATGGATGGGAGAGTTGGACTGTAAAGAAAGCTGACTGCCAAAGAATTGATGTTTTTGAACTGTGATGTTGGAGAAGACTCTTGAGAGTCCCTTGGACTGCAAGGAGATCCAACCAGTCCATCCTAAAGGAAATCAGTCCTGAATATTCATTTGAAGGATTGATGCTAAAGCTGAAATACTTTGGCCACCTGATGCAAAACACTGACTCATTGGAAAAAAACCTGATGCTGGGAAAGATTGAAGGCAGGAGGGGAAGGGGACGACAGGATGAGATGATTGGATGGCATCACCAAAGTGATGGACATGAGCTTGGGTAGGCTCCAGGTGTTGGTGATGGACAGGGAAGTCTAGCGTGCTGCAGTCCACAGGGATGCATAGTTGGACATGATTGAGTGACTGAACTGAACTGAGGAGTTACAACGTGGTTCTGCAATTGCCTTTTCCCCTATGCCATCAGAAGGCTATTATTTCTCAGATGGGAGCTGCTTCTTCCACTGGATCCCAAAAGAAAGGAGGCAAGACTGCATCCATTCACAGCCAATTGTTACCAATGGGTAGATGCAATCACATCTTTGATTTTGGAAACCTCTGAGATTTGATAGTACTTCTTATCATATTGTGACTCGATGGACATGTGTCTGAGTGAACTCCAGGAGTTGGTGATGGACAGGGAGGCCTGGTGTGCTGCGATTCATGGGGTCGCAAAGAGTCGGACATGACTGAGAGACTGAACTGAACTGAATGAGGGTTGATCAATACAGTCCTGGAGATCTTTTCCAACATAAACATTTTTTAAAATTAGATATAAGGGCTGAAAGAGAAAAGTCAGAATTTTCATAGTTGCATGGTATTATGATTTATAATAAAAACCCAAGAAATGCAAAAATCTATTAGAACTCACAAATTTCAATTATGTCATTGCATATAGAAATCAATTAAAACATCAGTAAGTTACACTAGCAAAAACCTAGAAATGGTGCTCACTCTAAAACAGTGGATTGTATGTTCCCATTCTTATGTGTGGGCTGCCCATAGTGATTTCCAACCAAAACATTCAGTCTGGAAAATGGAATAAAAAGAATAACTTCACAGCAGAGACCACTGATGAACACTACCTCAGCTGAGTGATCAAGGTCAACATCAACATTGTTAAATCATATTGATAGCATCTATTCTTGACATGATGTGATGAGAATGGGACTTTACTTCTGTGATCCTCCTCCTCAAAACCCACAATCCTAGTCTAATCTTAAGCAAAACATCATACAAACCCTAACTGGGGGACATTCTACAAAATGCCTGACCAATAGTCCTCAAATTGGTCAGTCATCAAAAATTACCCCTTCATCCATGTGGATTAGTAAGGTATACTGTGACAATTGTTGTTGCTCTTTAGTTTCCCAGTCAGGTCCAACTCTTTGCAACCCCAAACCAGGCCTCTCTGTCCCTCACCATCTCCTGACATTTGCCCAAGTTCATGTCCATTGCATCAGTGATGCCATCCAACCATCTCATCATCTGATGCCCTCTTCTCCTTCTGCCCTCAGTCTTTCCCAGCATCAGGGACTTTTCCAATGAGTCAACTGTTCACATCAGATGACCAAAATACTGGAGTTTCAACTTCAGCATAAGTCCCTCCAAGGAGTATTCAGAGTTGATTTCCCTTAAGATTGACTGCTTTGATCTCCTTCCTGTTCCAAGGGACCCTAAGGAGTCTTCTCCAGAGCCATAGTTTGAAGGTATCAATTCTTTGGTGCTCAGCCTTCTTTATGGTCCAGCTCTCACAACTGTACATGACCACTGGGAAGACTATAGCTTTGATTATACAGACCTTTGTCAGGAGAGTAATGTCTGTGATTTTCAGCATGCTGTCTAGGTTTGTCATAGCTTTCCTGCCAAGAAGCAAAAGTCTTCTGATTTCATGGCTGCTGTCACCATCTGCAGTGATTTTAGAGCCCAAGAAGAGGAAATCTGTCACTGCTTCCATCTTTTCCCCTCTATTTGCCATGAAGCAATGGGGCCAGATGCCATGATCTTAGTTTTTTAAATATTTAGTTTTAAGCCAGCTCTTTCACTCTCCTCCTTCACCCTTATCAGGAGGCTCTTCAGTTCCTCTTGGCTTTCTACCATTAGAGTGGTATCATCTGTATATCTGAGGTCGTTGATGTTTCTCCTGCCTATCTTGATTCCAGCTTGTAATTCATCCAGCCCAGCATTTCTTATGATGTGCTCAGCATATAGATTAAACAAACAGGGTGACAGCAGGCAGCTGTGACAATGTCAGGTAACAAACAACCCTGATCACTATGTTTTACAACAATCAGTATCTTTCACTCTCCAGCTTGTAGAAACAGAATTTATTTTCTTGGGCTCCAAAATCACTGTGGACAGTGACTGCAGTCATGAAATTAAAAGATGCTTGATCCTTGGAAGACTAGCTATTACAAACCCAGACAGTGTATTAAAAAAGCAGGGACATAATTTTTCTGACAAAGGTACATATAGTCAAAACTATGGTTTTTCCAGTAGTCATGTATAGATGTAAGAATTGGACCATAAAGAAGGCTGAGCACTGAAGAAATGATGCTTTCAAACTTTGGTGCTGGAGAAGACTCTTCAGAGTCCCTTGGACAGCAAGGAGATCAAACCAGTCAGTCCTAGAGGAAATCAACCCTGAATATTCATTGGAAGGACTGACGCTAACGCTGAAGCTCCAATACTTTGGCCACCTGATGCAAAGAGCTGACTCATTGGAAAAGACCCTGATGCTGGGAAAGATTGAGGGTAGAGGGAGAAGGGGGCAACAGAGGATGAAATGGTTGGATGGCATCATCAACTCAATGGACATGAGTTTGAGCAAACTCCGGGAGAGAGTGAAGGACAAGGAAGCCTGGTGTGCTACAGTCCACGGAATCACAAACAGTGGGACACGACTGAGTGACTGAATAACACTTGTAGGTTGGAGTCTGGCTCTGCTGGGTGTGGCTGAGCTCAGCTGGACTTGACTCCAGTAGGTATCCACGGTACACCTTAGGTTTAAGTCAGCTTCTCACTCGCTCATTGCTCTCACTGGAGCGCTGCCCTTGGCCAGATGATACATTTGTTTACAAAGAACAAAAAAGGACACATTTTCTACAGAAAGTCTCGGAGGCATTTTTGATTATTGATCGGATCTTTTCCTACAGTAAAGGAAAATAAAACTAACTCACTTCAAAATATGCTTCCAGAAATTAATTTTTCCTCCACTTGATAAAAGTATGCTTTTCAAGAATCATCCTTTTTCCTCCACTATGAAAAAAGAAGCAAAGAGATTTAAAAAAAAAAAAAAAACCCAAGGACATAACATTACAGGCCAAGCTTGTGTGGTTTGTCAAGATGAGATCTGTCCAGCTGTATATGCAGAAGGCAGTGAGGAGTGATGACTCCACTTTGAGGAGTGATGCTGGGATTCTCATGCTGACCTCTGCCCACACACTGAGCTCCCTTCATCTGTCAGTCAGTTTTGGAGTGAGGTGCCCCATCTTATCTGCCACGCCAAAGAGCAGGCACACTAGTGTCCTTACTGGTGAATCAATGGCATGTGCCACCTCTTTGCCTGTTCACTGTAGCAATGTGGACATGTCACAAGAGTTCTACATGGGGAAACCACCCTGAGGGAGAGTTTAGTAAAACCTCAGGACAGTATTTTTCAAGTTATTCCATAGAAGCACCTTTCTTCTTAGAGGCAAATGACAAGTGCACAAACACTCCAGGAAACCAGAAGGTAGAGCCTAAAACATCCTGGCCTAAGCAGAAAATGTCTTTCAAGTCTCCTGATGGGGCTTTCAAATGTCATATGAATGTTTCATTTGATTTCATATTCTCTTATTTAATGTAAAACAATGTTTTATATTGCCATCTGGAACTGAAAATGTTTCCTAGCATTTTAGCCTGTACCTTGATCTGCAATCAGCTCATTACATGGGCACAGAGTGAGGTGCTGACAAAGAATACGAGATCTGGTGGCTGGTAACCTCAGACCCTGTCCACTTGTCCATTTCCATAGCCTCTATCGTAGTTGTTGTTTAGTCGCTCAATCATGTCTGACTCTTTTGTAACCCCATGGACTGTAGCCCGCCAGACTCCTCTGTCCATGGGATTTCCCAGGCAAAAAGTGGGTTGCCGCTTTCTTTTCCAGGTAATCTTCCTAACCCAGGGATCAAACATGAGTCTCCTGCATTGGCAGGAGGATTCTTTACCACCAAGCTACATGGGAAGTCACTAGTCCAAGTTACCACTATTCTTTTCCTAGACCATGGTTGTAGGGCCTCTAAGCTGGACTGCCTGCTTCCACTTTTTGGTCTGTATTCAGAGTGTATCTGACTAACAGACACCCTTCCACACCTTTTCATCACTATCAGTAGAAAATCAGAATCTTTATCAAGGCCTCCAGGCTCTTGGGTCTGGCCTCCACCAATTTATTCAACCTGATCTCTGATCATGATCTCCTCACTCTCTGTGCTCCAGAAATACAGCCTCAAGCCTGCTAGTCTGTTTCCTCTCCCCAGACTTAGACCAACCAGTTCTCCTCCTTAAACCTTCTTCCTTTAACCCTTATTTTTGTTTTGACTCCCTAATAAATCCATTTTCTCCTATTCTACATTCTGACAGCTCCTCATATTTCCCACTCACTGGCACTAAGCTCCCCAAAGTGATAGGTAATGTCTTCTTTCTATGTGTTCTTAGCACCTAACACCTTCCCTGACACATAGTAGCTGTTCAATAAATGTTTGGTGACAGAAGGAAAGAATGAGCTAGTGAAGAGTTTATCTTCTTACAAGTCCAGAAAACTAAGGCTGAAAGAAAATAAGTAATTTAAAGAATTTTCTAATGCAATACATACTTTGTTAGCACATCATTGACTAGAGATGTATTAACTCCACAAGTATACGTTTCTGCAAAAATCCCCCAGTCAATAATGTGTTAAAATTCCATTTTAATTGGATGGCACCACTGATTCAGTTGGGACATGAGTTTGAGCAAACTCTGGGAGATAGTGAAGGACAGGTGTGCTACCGTTCATGGAGTCGCAGAGTTGGACATGACTTAGCCACTGAACAACAACAACAACAAAATGTTACACTGAAAGCTTTGCTCCAGTTCCACCCAAGACACCTTTCAGGTAACTCTGGGGATGAGGAAAAAGTAAGCGACAGAGTCTCCTCAAAGACTTGAGACAGAATTTATGAATCTCGTGAGTCTTAATGCCTGAATGTTCCTAATCTAAGCAGTTCCCCTAAGAACATAAAATGAAATGGCAACACTGCTGATGATATAAATAACTATTTGGAGTTTTTATTTCTTACTCCATCAGGCCTATTCGGAAACATGGAAAAATAGAATGTTTTATTAATAAGCACCATCCCTTGATGGTGATCCTTGTATTGACTTGAGGCCAACATGAAAAGAGGGTAGAATGAACTGGAAATGAAAAGCAGAGCATTCACTCGATAATTATCCCACCAACTTATGGAGGTCCACCTGCTACTTAGAGGTACGAGGATATGATACTGACATTCCCTGACCACAGGTGGCTCAGGGCCTCCAGGGAAGACAGGGCGTCATCAGAGAGTCACTAACAGTCTGTGCCTTGGATGTGGTACATAAGCTTTTTCAACTTGTTTCCTCATCTCTAAAATTAGGGAAATGGCAGTATTTACCTCTTAGAATTGCTGTGAGATTAAATGGGATGATGACCGTAAAAGACTTACCTTGGTGTCTGGCACATAGTCATTTATATCAGTTGGAATGTTTTTGCTTACAAGAGACAGAAAACTTGACCAGCAGTGGCTTAAATCATGTATTTATTTTTCTGTTAACAAGCAGCCTGGGGTGGGCGATCCACAGAACTGTTTCGCAATGATGAGCATCTGGCCCTGCATCTCCGGAATTCTCCTGACCTGCCTTCACAGTGTAAAAACACCTGCTGCTTCCCAAGTGCCTCTCTTTTGACAGCAATAAGTAGATCTTTCCTAAGAATCCCAAGAGACTTTCTTATATGCTCCATTGCCAGAAATATGTATTAAGTGCATAGTACAGGGCCTGGCATCTACTAACTAATCGGTACAATTTAGCCATTAGACAATAGTGATGATGGTGGTAATGGTGATGATGATGGTGGTGGTGGTGATTGTGATGATGGTGGTGATGATGCAATAGAGAGGCAAAACACAGGTACTTTATGTTTATAATCAAGACCATCTGTCAACTTCTGGATCCATTTGTCCCTCTCTTCTAAGGTCTGATATAAAGAGATGGAATCACAGAATACAGAATTGTATTGGACTAAGTTAAGGTATTGCTTGAGAGAGCAAAAAGGAAGGTCACAAACAAATGGAAGTAGATAAAATAGGATATCGTAGGTATACCAGGGAGGTTGGTAAAATTAGAAATAGCATAGAATCATAAAACATGATCCCTGAAAGTCCTTCTCATTACCAGAGTAATGAATGAGGCTTCTCTGAAACCAGGGCCCAGAGAAGGTAAATAATTAACTCAAGGTAACACAGAATTTAAATTAGAACTTAGGTTTCCTAAAGCCTATAATTTTTTTTAAAAAAACATTTGTTACCCAAAAATGCAATCTAAAGGTGAAAGAAATGCCTAAAATAAACTCTGATTATTAGTGGAGCCAATTACTGCCCATCTGCCATAATTTTACCCTCCCATCCTGGCATAAAAGCGTTAATAAGCAGGCATTTTCTGGTTGTAAACAACAGAAAATACCAAAGTTTCCTTGTTTTTCTGAATGGCACAAAAACCTGATAAACAAACCTTGCTTTCAAAAGATTTCATAATCTAAAGTGTGTGCTTAGTCACAAGCTGAACTCTTGATTCCTTGCCCCTGGAAATAAAGAGAAATCTCTAATTCAGTAAAATATAAATGATCTGGGATCAAATCATGGTTTGTGTCCCCTTGAAAATGCTTAGTTTCTCAGAAATAGACTCACAGACAGAGAAAACAAACTATGGTTAGCAAAGAGGAAAGGGGGGAGAAAGGGATAAACCAGGGATTCAGAATTAATAGATTGAAAGAAAGTGAAAGTTGCTCAGTCGTGTCTGACTCTCTGCGATCCCATGGACTGCATAGTCTGTGGAATTCTCCAGGCCAGAATACTGGAGTGGGTAGCCTTTCCCTTCTCCAGGGGATCTTTCCAACCCAGAGATCAAATCCAGGTCTCCCACATTGCAGGTGGATTCTTGCTTCTCAGAAACAGGCTCACAGACAGAGAAAACAAACTATGGTTAGCAAAGAGGAAAGGGGGGAGAAAGGGATAAACCAGGGATTCAGAATTAATAGATTGAAAGAAAGTGAAAGTTGCTCAGTCGTGTCTGACTCTCTGCGATCCCATGGACTGCATAGTCTGTGGAATTCTCCAGGCCAGAATACTGGAGTGGGTAGCCTTTCCCTTCTCCAGGGGATCTTTCCAACCCAGAGATCAAATCCAGGTCTCCCACATTGCAGGTGGATTCTTGCTTCTCAGAAACAGGCTCACAGACAGAGAAAACAAACTATGGTTACCAAAGTGGAAAGAGGGGAGGAAGGGATAAATCAGGGATTCAGAATTAACAGATACGCACTACTATATAGAGGGTCCCCAGGTGGTGCTAGTGGTAAAGAATCTGCCTGCCAATGCAGGAGATGCAAGATATGCAGGTTCAATCCTGAATCAAGAAGATTCCCCTGGAGAAGGGAATGGCTACCCACTCAAATATTTTTGCCTGAAAAATCTCATGGACAGTGGAGCCTGGCAGGCTATAGTTCATAGAACCACAGAGTTGGACATGACTGAGCATACTGCTATACATAAAATAAACAACAAAGACCTACTGAATAGCACAGGAAATTATATTTAATACTTTGTAATAACACATATTGGAAAAGAATGTGAAAAAGAATAGAAACATTTATGTGTGTATTTATGTATATAAAAATGCACACACACTATATATGTACACACTTTGCTGTATACCTGAAACTAACACAACATTGTACAATAAATCAACTCTATTTCAGTTTTTTAAGAGTCCAGTTTCTTTGTCCCTCTGGAAATAGAAACAGCCTCTCAGATCATAATCCCATTATATTTAACAGCTTTTATTCTACCTTGTTTCTTGATTTAGCAATCTGTCCATGGACTGGGTACATATACAGTAGATGGGAAGTAAGTATGTGTCAAATGCTATCCCAACATTAATAAATGCCTAGTCATCTAGATCTTAAAAAGATGGTATTAACTTGAATATCAGAGAGACAAAACATAGTGGCACATCAGAGGAGACAGCAGCCAGAGCTAAATCTCTAATAATGCCTAATTTACATCAGCATCTTCCACAATCAGATGTTACGCTATGATTTTGACATGGATTGTCCATTGCATTTCATCCTTACAAGCCTCTGAGGCAGGAATGGCTATTGTCAACACCCACTTGGTAGATGAGGAAACTGAGGTTTAGAGAGCATCAGCCAAGTGGAAAACGATGGAGTCAGGATTTGAATAGCATTGATCAGGGCTGTATTCAGTTGTGTGTAATAGGAACCAGATTTCAGTGACTTAACCCAATAAGGGTTTGATTTTTCTCACATAACAAGGAATTGAAGCATAAAGAACTCAGGGCTCATAACCAGCCCAGGAAGTCATCAAAGACCCACAGACCCAGCTGCCTTCTTGCTCCCACAGGCACCACCGTTAACCTGTGGCTGTTGCCTGCCCAATCAGAAGTGGACTTCTGCGCCTCCAGGCACTGCATCTGTCGGGAAGCAGGAAGAAGCAGAAAAGCAAGAGACAAAGGTTGCTCAGTCGTGTCTGACTCCTTTGCTGCCTCATGGACTGTAGCCCACCAGGCTCCTCTGTCGATGGAATTTTCTAGGCAAGAATACTGGAGTGGATTGCCATTCCCTTCTCCAGGAGATCTTCCTGACACAAGGATTGAACCCAGGTCTCCTGCATTGCAGCAGCTTCTTTACCATCTGAGCCACCAGGGAAGCCCATGAGAGACAAAGGACATGTAACCAAATCTGTTCCTTTTTTATCAAGAAAATGGTAGCTTTTCCAGTGGAATTCTATTTATGACTAGTTGACCAGAACAGGCTGTTAACACAGCTACTCTAGCTGCAGGGAGGTATGGAGATGTGAACACTCAACCTAGCACATTGTTGCCCTAAATAAAACTCAGGTTCTGTTACTGAGAAGTAGAGAGATTGGTTAGACAACCAGCAGTCCCCGTACTGAATCCAGGCAGCTACTGGACGTTAAAGCTCAGGAAATAAATGTGCTCATAACCTCTATGCCAGCACAAACATCAATATCCTACCCCACCGTTCCCCACCAAAACACTGTTTGAAGCCAACTCGTCACTGGAGTGACAAGTTTTTCGTTGTTGTTTGTTTGTTTGTTTTTTACATAGCTTCTTCTAAAAACCCAGTCCTGGAGCATAGAGGGAGGAAGCCTGAATGCTGTCTGGGCCCTATAATTATCACTTGCCTCCCACTCCCCTTTTCAATGCAGTAAATGACCATCAAGCCTTCTGCTCCCCGATGACCAAACACCGAAAATAATTTTCTTTGAGAAGACTTTGTTCCACCTAATTTGTGAGTAAAATTTCCTAAGGGCAGCAGTGAAAGGTCTAAGATAATGAGGAAGTCTTCAAACTCAAGGGAACTGATGAAATCTGCTCTCAAAGTCACCATACACCATTAATCAATTGTTACTAGGCAGAGTCACGGAACCCAGATAGAGGTCAGCAGATCACATGACCCACGGCCGGCCAAACGGCCAGCATCCTGCTGCTTAAACGAAAGCAGAAGTGACTTTGTAACTCTTCCCACTTAGCCGAATTCATAACTTATGCTGATTTTCATAGCCAGGGTTCAGTTTAGACTGTGGAGAGCCACTGAGTAAAATAAAGTAAAAAACCCAGAGATGGGTGGGAAAGTGTGTGTGTATGTGTGTGTGTGTGTGTGTGTTGACAGGGGCGGTGTTACCAAGTAAACAAGATAAGCTGGCCATAAGATTTACAAGAAAAACAAACTGGAAATAAAAATCACATTTTAGCAGATTACCCAGTTTTACTTTATGTGTCCTTATTTGAAAATTACATGTACCTTTACTCATTATTTCCATATGCATTTAAATGTATTCTTGTCCCTTTTTTTTTTTTTTTCAGTCTAAATCATAGATGCTGTGTTTCACCATTTTCCACAGGGCACAGTATTTTGATTTTTCAGATGCTCTGTAAACCTAAATAGTCATTATTTTGTCAGACTTGGACACATCTTGACCTTCTTTGACTTCTGTTTGTTACTGCTTATATGCTAAGGTGCTTCAGCTATTTGTAAGAGTATCTTTAGATGGTTCTGAAAGGTAGATAACTGAACATCTCAACATTACCTTTAAGTATTTCTTATGTTAGCAAAATCCAAAACTCCCTCTCTAAATAAAAAGGGAGATTTAGTACATTCTTTCTCTGATCCTAGAAATTTTTGAGCACTAAGGAAAATATTAATTAAAATATAAAATCATGTATTACAGAGGGCAGGGCAATTTTATTTAATAAACAATTCCCTCCTACATTGGTTCAGGCTGTTCTTTTTAGTCATACTTGGGACAAGATGCTGGGCAACAACCACGTTTAACAGAAATACCCAAAATACCATCCAGAGAAACAAATTGGGTCATATTAAGGTTCTGTTTCCATATCCACTTAGATATGGAACAGTTAGTGCTTGGAAGTTCCCAGTTTAGTTCCTAAAATAAGAGAAGTCCTCTAATTTGTCAAATAAAAACTTTCCTACACTTATACCAAAGTGGAAAAATCTGTGCAGATCAAACTTAGCATGGCAAAAGATGAAGACACAAAATGATTTAATTTAGGATCTCTGGTGTGTATTTTTAGTTTAGGCTAAATCTTTTCTAATACCAGTTCTTTAAGTTCTAGAAGTCAGAGAGCATGTCCAGTGAAATACTTTAGAATTTTTCTGACAAGGGCAAAAGAGAAGCAAAAGTTTAATCTTGCATGCATTTCAACCAGCCTTCCACATTTAGGAATTTATAGTATAAAAATAATCAAAAAAAATACAAATAAGAACATGTAAGGTATATTCATCATATTAATTACAAAAAATATTTGCTAATAGTGAAATCTGCAAGTCACTAAAATGTCCCCAAATAACGGATTGGCGAATTGCATTATGACTATGCAATGAAATTCTCTGTAGGTCTTTGAAACAGCAATAAAGGTCACTATTTACTGATATTGCAAAGATAGCCACAATTTAGTGTGATGAGGAGGAAAATCAGCTTATAAAGCAATGTATGCAGTATGAGCTCATTTTTGCAAGAAGAGTACAAAGATGCAATATGTTAAGAAAAAATATTAAAAAGATATGCTCCAAAATGTAAACAGTGATTGTGACTGGGTTTATTAGGCCATAGACAATTTTCACTTTTTTCCACAGTAGACAATTCATGTTAAGGTCTCAGCATAGTATCTGACACATGGTCCATATATATTAGGTACTATTCATATTAGGCTTTTAATTTATCAGTCATTGCCTCTGATGTGTCACTGTTCTTTGTCTCGTAAGTAATTTCTTTTTCTTTTTTTCTGACAATAATGAGAAAACTATGCAAGAAGTGATTTCCATTTCGAGAAAAAAAAGGGGGCTGGGGGGAGGTTAGGGAGAGGTTTCTGCACCAATACTTGTCTTCCCATCTGGGTTAGTGACATGCATGCAAAGGGCCTAAAAAGAGAGGTGGAGGGGAAGCGAGAAGGAAGACTTCGCCACAGTAAATGAAAAGCAAACAATATGCATATCAGCATCCCAAGATGTACCACTCTGCTGGGAAAATCCAAGACAAAAGAATTTTCGGACACAGCAGTTCAAAGCATATTGCACCTGTCAAAACGTCTGTCATCTTCTATAGAAAGGCACCATTCTAAGAGAGAAAAGGGAAACTTTCGCAAAGTCACTCAGGAACAACAGCTTACTTTGTCTCCTTCCTCTGGTCAACTCCTCCATCTGAAAGCCATTTAGCTCCATGCTATAGCTTGCCTGGAAGGACCAGACAATAGGAAGGTCTCTTTCATTGTCAAGGACAGTTACACTTTGAAGATGACGCTCAAAAGAGGTTAAAATGGGTCAACAAGCAATTGTTGGCCCTATGCAAGGACATGCGAAGAGGACATTGTTAAAGTCACACACACACAAAAAAAAATCTCTATCTCAAAGAATTCAACTTTAACCTAGAGGAGGTGTGGGAAGGAAGAAACTAACATGCAATACTGGTTTTATCCCAAAGAGGAATTCGGAAAGGAAGGGATTTACCCCAAGAGGATTAATTAATAGACAGTTTGGGGATGGTCTTTGCCATTCCAAATATCCATCCACACTGTGTATTAAGAAGGTAAGTGTAATTTAGGGCAAAGTGAGTGACTTTTCTAAAAATAATTTATGCTAGTGGTGTTAATTCCATGCTGGCTATTACATTTGTTAAGAGTTTTATTTCCTAGATTCACTTTGGGAAATGTGTTTGACATGTAGTCAGATGATGGGTAAAGGTTGAGTGGGTGGATATATTTAAATAGTAGTTATTTCTTTTGTGCAATTTCTTAGATATCTTTAAAAGGAAAGTCTCAGAATCCATCAGAGCAAAGATGATCTAAAGAGAAGTAACAAGGAAAATCTGAATCAGCCCAACTCTATGCCTATATTCACAGCCTGATTCTGCCTTGTTTAGGCCATGTGACTCTGGACGAGGAACTTAACCTCCCTCTTGTCAGTTTCCACTTGTGTAAAAAGAGGTAACAACAGGCCATCAGAAATATTGGGAAGATTAAAGGAGAGACTGCATCCTGCAGAAATGAAAACATATATTTACACAAAAACTTATACACACAAGTTTTTCATAATAAAAATGTACACACCACACCATTCATAATAGTCAAATAGTGGAAATAATGCCAATGGAAAAACAAAATGTGGTCTAGCCACACAGTGGAATATTATTCAGTCATAAAAAGGAATAATATACTGACATTCTATAACATGGAAGAATATTGAAAAACTATGTTAAGTGGAGAAAGCCAGTCACAAATGACCACATATTATATAATTCTGTTCATTTTAAATTCCCAGAATAGGGAAATCTTTAGAGACAGAAAGCAAATTAGTGATTGTTCAGAGCTGGAGAGTGGAGAAGGAGAGAATAGAAAGATGATAGCTAAAGGGGATAAAATTTCTGTTTGAGTAGGTGAAATGTAAAATTTACTGTGATGATGGCCGCACATATTTGTCAATATACTAAAAACCAGTGTATTGTACACTTTAAATGGATGACTTGTATAGTGTACAAATTATCTCAATAAGGTTGCTAAAAATAAACAAAAGAGACCAAGCAAGAATGATGGACAAACCTTTGTGGCAAAAAAAAAAAAAAATACTCTTTTTAAAGGAGGGTGGAAAAATACTATAATAAAAGAATCAGAACTGTGCTTGACACAGAGTAAGGGCTCAATAAACACTGAGCATCAGTAATTATTTTTATGAGTAAGTATAAATCATTGTGAATAGCTTTGGAAAAAAGAGTACTGTTATGTAGTATGACTAAAAGTAAGACTGAAATTTCAACTTTAATCTTAAAAGATTAATCTTTAAATATATTTCAAAATTCAACCTTATCCCCTAAAATCTAAAGATAATCCATTCCTAAGTAGTCTACTTAAAAGGTAAATTTCAAAATGAAATGCAGCCCTTTCTCCTCTTTAATGAGTTTGCTATGTAAGTATATTAAATTATCTGTGATTGTCAAATCTTCTTTAAGGTTTGGAAACTGACTAACTACAGAGTCAAAACATGAGAAATGTGATAAAGTTCTTTCATTATGAAATACACTTACAACTGGAACCATTCTTTAAAAAAAGAAAAAAAACTTGGAGGGACTTTCCTGGTGGTTCCATGATTAAGAACCCACCTTCCAATGCAGGTAACATGGGTTCAAATCACAGTCAGGGAACTAAGATCCCACAAGCTATGTGTCACAGCCAAGAAATTTTTTTTTTTTAAGTTTAAAACCACCTTTAAAAAAAAAGTTACTTGTGATGGTATATACTGCCGACTATCATTTTGTACTCTGAATTCTTCTAAACTGAAGGTTCTTAATGAAATATTTTGTTAATTCATCAACTATTTACTTCATTTTAAAAATACAGAATGTTGAGCATGAGTGTTGGAGGAAGTCACTGTCTGAACAAATTGCTTTGTCTGTTTCCTCATCAATAAAAGAGATACTACAGTACTACTTAACCCCACAATGCTCTGATGATGGTAAAGAATATAGAGACATGATCACCTGGTCACCAGAAATAATACTCACTGTCAGTGTAAGGCAGCTGTATCTGGAAGCCTTCCATTAGCCCTGCAAACTGATGGTGATATTTGCGCTAATTATTGTTGATACTTGTAGGAGGAAATGGCAATCTGCTCCAGTACTCTTGTCTGGAGAATCCCATGGACAGAGGAGCCTGATGGGCTACAGTCCATGGGATTGCAAACAGTCAGACATGACTGGGTGACTAAACCACCACCACCACTGTCTATACTAGTCACAAAATAATTATTCGCATTTGCACTGCAGTTGTGCTTTTCAAAATGCTTTGATTTGGTAGAAACTTGATCCCCAAAGTATCCCTTGCAGTAAACAAAATGTTACCCCAATTTTACTGAGAAGATACTGCAGCCAAAATATAGAGAGACGAGGTGCTAAGTTCAGATCACATTTACAGGAATGTGCTCCCGGCTCTTCAGACCCAAGTCAGCCCAGCTCCTGAGCTCTTCCTTCCCTCTCCCTCTACGATGTCCCGTCCCTTCCACCACTTTGATGCAGGTCAGCTCTAGTAATCTTGGAAAGCGCTACCATCTTTAACAAACCTCAAAACCACCTTCCCTTTCTTAAGTTTCTGAGACTTCATTCACAGAGATGATGTTGCTTCACACAAAAAGAACTATGTGACGATCATCTCTGCTCTTCAAAGTGTTCAGATATATATGTCCTCAACTCACAACGCTCACCTCCCACTCTCCACTTTGTTACAAGGAAGAGGGATATAAGTAGAGTTTCTAGACTTACCTCACTTAGGTACCAATAGCATGAAATAAAAACTAATTTATATATGATATCTATATAGATAGAATATACACATATATTCATTGTACTTATATAATAGTTCTAATGACACAGTACACAATAATATGGCTTATATACAAAAAAATATTGTTTAGTATATAATAATATCACGTATAAAGCTTCCTTGATGGCTCAGACAGTAAAGAATCCACCTGCAATGCAGGAGACCTGGGTTTGATCCCTGGGTTGGGATGATCCCCTGGAGGAGGGCATGGCAAGCCACCAGTTTTCTTGCCTAGAGAATCCCATGGATAGAGGAGCCTGGTGGGCAACAGTCCATGGGGTGGCAAAGAGTCGGACACAAATGAGTCAATTAGCAGGTATAATTATAAGCTTCAAAATATACAAACATATATATAATCGTTAAGAATAAAGCTTCCTCATATGTGAAGTGGCACTAATGACAATAGTAACTACTTCATGAAGCCACTGTGAGGACTTAAATGAATTAATATATTCTAAATGCTTAGAACAGTCTCATATAAAATACACACTCAGGAAGCATTATCTGTCATAACTATTACTTATCTTATATATTAAAAAGGATTCCTCACTTGTAAACATTGTTCACTAGAGATGCTCTTAAATATTTTGTTTCTTCCATGTACTAGTTTTATCACTATTTTTCAGCAAAACTTTCAGAAAACATTTTTTTCCCTAAAGGGACACATTATCTTCTTAGAAAGACTATTATAGTGTGTGATAATAAATATCCCTTATGGCAAAACCAATACAGTATTGTCAAGTAAAATAAAGTAAAAAAAAAAAAAAAAAAACCCTTAAATCAAATCACATACCCCTGAAAAAATAAAAGCAAGCTGTGACCCAAAACCTTAGCAACATTGATTTTATACTATAGGACCTTGTTCTAGTCCTCAGTAAGACTCCAATGCAAATACGCATATTATTTATTTCTTAAAATTGATTCATACTCAATTACAATTGTTCAAATCAACATGATTTTCAGAAAAAATGACAGTAAGAAAGATTTAACTATGCTTACCTTGGGGCATTTTTGTCTAAGTTCTAGTGCCTCTCAGAAAGACCTGAACACCCGTACCCCATAACTATGACAGTCAAAATTGCAAATGTTCTTTACCATCACTATCTAAACTATGGTCATAGTTAGGACAGCTAAACTCCCAACCATATGCATCCAAAAATGAGGTAAATTAAGACAGCTCATTACATTTCCTCCAAGGAAGAATGGGTTTCTGGAGGTATTTATGAAGGACTACTCTCTTTAGCTTTGATCCTCTTTTTTTTTTTAAAGAAGCCCTTACTTTGACCTCTACTGGTTTACATGGATTCTAGTATATTTAGAATAGAGTTTTGAGTCATGTTATCTCAAATGCATTCCACAGGATACTAGTGTCCAAGGTATTTATAGGCATTATATTTAAAAAAAATATACACCACATCAGAGTTCCCTGATCACAAAAATGTAGACATACTACATATAGTATATATACGGTAGTATATATGCTTTATATATATTTTATATATATTGAACTGAAGGGGAAAATGCAGTAGGATTTTACAGCCTCCATGTATCAAATTCTATAAATCCAAGTTTGTGGAAAAACTGCAAGAAACTTGCAATTCAAACTGCGTGAATGTCGTGGTAATATTGATTTGTGTTTCACTCTGTGAAAAAAACAGTACATTAAAAAGAGAAAAAACTAAACTCATAAAATCATTTGCTAAATTAGTTTCTGCATTGCCTCACAGTGAAAAGCTGCTAAGTTTAACTGACCTTAAACCAAAATCGAAAACACTGCCTAAAACCACAAGTTGATATAAATGTTCCCTAAGTGTCTCTTCTGCATTAACCTTAGTTCCATGTGTTTCAGGGGCCTCCAAAGAGGTTCTAGCTTCAGGTTTCTGACATAAAAACCTTAATATAGCCTGAAGAATTCCCCTAGGCACATGGAGAGTAATCAAATTTCATGTTAACTATTAAATTACAGACATTCAATTATGTTTTCCAAACCTCTGTTTAGAGATTCAAAAGGCCCTTAGAAAACATCCTTAAACTGAAGCCCAAGTTGGCAAGTGAAACCGTTTACCTGCGAGAGCAGAACAAAGTGGGGTCGGGCCCATCCCTGGGCACATGGTGAAGTGGCACGCGATGTACCCCATCCCCATTGTGAGGTGCAAATTCTTTGCGACACAGGGAGACACCGCAGAACAAAAATACTATTAGAAATGCTTCAAAAGGAACATTTTTTGGCTGCGATAGAGACTTTTGACATTATTTATTAGGTTCAGAACGGCCTCTGTGAAGCCTGACAATGGTTCTGTGGAAACCAGTACATCTGAGGCCCTTTCTGTTGTTCTGGGCAGGCATTGATTTGAAGATAGGCAGCACTCACCGAACAATTCCCTCGCAGCGGTCAGTGTAAGTGAGCATTCACCCCCGGCCTAGGAGGGGCCTGTGAACAAACCGTATGGAAACGCGGGGGTGGGCGGGAGTGGGGAGAGGAGCAAACCTTGATTAACCTCTTGGAGAGGAGACGAGTAGGAGTACTGGCAAATCCAGGAAGGGGAGCTCCTGCCAGACTACTGTGGAGGGAGGCGTCTGCCCCGGGCCCATTTTCCTCGGGGGAATGAGGATGCTTGGGGAGCATCTTTGGTGCCATGGCAACTGTGCCTATTCGGACTGGATTTCCGGGCGCGCCTGGGAGCCGGCTTTGGGAATCTAGGCTTGCGGGTCGGTGCACCTACTGGGGCTGCAGTCTTCTCCACCAGCTCCAGTTCTGAGGAACTCCAATAGACTCTGGGCGATGCAAAGCGGGTCTGGCTTCTCCGGAAGAGACCAATGGCAATGTAAGGCTTCAGAATAAGACCTGGAAGGCAAGAAAGAGCCAAGGTGGTGCTCAAGTGTGAGGAATTTACACCGACCGACCGTCCACCCCCGCTAAAACTTAAAAAAAAAAAAGAAAACTCTCCTGATAACCGGATGTTTCAGAAATCCACGACGTTTGTATCAAGCTGAGAGAAAAAATTTTAAATCCCCTGACATTATGCTCGTGTGCTTCCCATGTTTCTTTAAGAAAATAAAGTGCTATCTATTCCTTTCCTGGAGAAGGCAGGACTCCAGTACTCCTGCCTGGAAAATTCCATGGACAGAGGAGCCTGGTAGGCTGCAGTCCATGGGGTCGCTGAGGGTCGGACACGACTGAGCGACTTCACTTTGACTTTTCACTTTCATGCATTGGAGAAGGAAATGGCAACCCACTCCAGTGTTCTTGCCTGGAGAATCCCAGGGACGGGGGAGCCTGGTGGGCTGCCGTCTCTGGGGTCACACAGAGTCGGACATGACTGAAGCGACTTAGCAGCAGCATTCCTTTCCTATTGTTTGAAAGAACCTCCTCCTCCCAAAACAATTTTTACAGAATCCTCCTAAAACTTTTAATGTCAAGGAAAACAATTCAAAACTTCTAAAGAGAGGGAAGAATGAGTGACTAAAAAAAAGCCTCATATTTGAAATTTGGGGAAAGGTTTTGAATAGAAATTATTCTGGAGTTAGAGATCATGGAAAAACAAACAATTTTACAGCCATTTAGACTATGACTGACAATTTAAAATCCAAGAGGCAATCATTCCATGGGTTTTATTAGAAATGTCAAACCATATGAAAATTAAAACTGTGTTTTAATCTGATGTTGGCTCTACACAATAAATACATATACACTAATAATAGATTTGATTTTTTCTTTATTTAGACAATATATATCATATGCATTTGTATGTAGACATATATATATATATCAAATCTTAATATATGTCATACATATAAAATCATTTTCAGGGGACTTTCCTGGCAGTACAGTTGTTAAGATTCCCCATTTCAACTGCAGGGGGCACAGGTTCAATCCCTGGTCGGGGAATTAACATCCCATGTAACAAGGGCAAAAAAATCATTTTTATGTAAGAAATCCTGTCCATTGACCTTTGCAAATTAAAATCTAATTCTTCAGTAGTGTATTAAGATAACTTACATGCTTTAAATTGCTTTTTATGAGCTTTTAAAGGACTTTGAATAGCATGCAGATGGCTCAATTATTTGGAACAACCCAAGATATCACCAGATGGCCAACACCGAAATCAGACTGATTATAGTCTTTGCAGCCAAAGATGGAGAAGCTCTATACAGTCAGCAAAAACAAGACCGGAGGCTGACAGTGGCTCAGATCATGAACTCCTTATTGCCAAATTCAGACTTAAATTGAAGAAAGTGGGGGAAACCACTAGACCATTCAGGTATGACCTAAATCAAATCCCTTATGATTATACAGTGGAAGTGAGAAATAGATTTAAGGGACTAGATCTGATAGACACTGCCTGATAAACTATGGACAAATGTTCATGACATTGTACAGGAGACAGGGATCAAGACCATCCCCAAGAAAAAGAAATGCACAAAGGCAAAATAGCTATCTGAAGAGGCCTTACAATTAGCTGTGAAAAGAAGAGAAGTGAAAAGCAAAGGAGAAAAAGAAAGATATAAGCATCTGAATGCAGAGTTCCAAAGAATAGCAATGAGAGATAAGAAAGCCTTCCTCAGCAATCAATGCAAAGAAATAGAGGAAAACAATGGAATGGCAAAGACTAGAGAGCTCTTCAAGAAAATTAGAGATACCAAGGGGACATTTCATGCAAAGATAGGCTCAATAAAGGACAGAAATGATATGGACCTAACAGAAGCAGAAAATATTAAGAAGAGGTAGCAAGAATACACAGAAGAACTGTATAAAAAAAATCTTCATGACCCAGATAACCACAATGGTGTGATCATTCATCTAGAGCCAGACATCCTGGAATGTGAAGTCAAGTGGGCCTTAGGAAGAATCACTGCGAGCAAAGCCAGTGGAGGTGATGGAATTCCAGTGGAACTATTTCAAATCTAAAAGATGATGCTGTGAAAGTGCTGCACTCAATATGGAAAACTGGAAAATTTGGAAAACTCAGCAGTGGCCACAGGACTGGAAAAGGTCAGTTTTCATTCCAATCCCCAAAAAAGACAATGCCAAAGAATGCTCAAACTACTGCACAATTGTACTCATCTCACATGCTAGTAAAGTAATGCTCAAAATTCTCTAAGCCAGGCTTCAGCAATATGTGAACTGTGAACTTCCAGATGTTCAAGCTGGTTTTAGAAAAGGCAGAGGAACTAAAGATCAAATTGCCAACATCTGCTGGATCATCAGAAAAGCAAGAGAGTTCCAGAAAGCATCTATTTCTGCTTTATTGACTATGCCAAAGCCTTTGACTGTGTGGATCACAATCAACTGTGGAAAATTCTGAAAGAGATGAGAATACCAGACCACCTGACCTGCCTCTTGAGAAACCTATATGCAGGTCAGGAAGCAACAGTTAGAACTGGACATGGAACAACAGGACATGGTTCCAAATAGGAAAAGGAGTACGTCAAGGCTGTATATTGTCACTCTGCTTATTTAACTTATATGCAGAGTACATCATGAGAAATGCTGGGCTGGAAGAAGCACAGCTGGAGTCAAGACTGCTGGGAGAAATATCAATAACCTCAGATATGCAGATGACACCACCCTTATGGCAGAAAGTGAAGAAGAACTAAAGAGCCTCTTAATGAAAGTGAAAGAGGAGAGTGAGAGAGTTGGCTTAAAGCTCAACATTCAGAAAACGAAGATCATGGCATCTGGTCCCATCACTTCATGGCAAATAGATGGGGAAACAGTGGAAACAGTGTCAGACTTTATTTTGGGGGGCTCCAAAATCACTGAAAATGGTGATTGCAGCCATGAAATTAAAAGACGTTTACTCCTTGGAAGGAAACTTATGACCAACCTAGACAGCATATTAAAAAGCAGAGACATTACTTTGTCAACAAAAGCCCATCTAGTCAAGACTATGGTTTTTCCAATAGTTATGCATGGATGTGAGTGCTGAACTATAAAGCAAGCTGAGTGTTGAAGAATTGATGCTTTTAAACTGTGGTGTTGGAGAAGACTTGAGAGTCCCTTGGACTGCAAGGAGATCCAACCAATTCATCCTGAAGGAGATCAGTCTTGAGTGTTCATTGGAGGGACTGATGTTGAAGCTGAAACTCCAATACTCTGGCCATCTGATGGGAAGAGCTGATTTACTGGAAAAGACCCTGATGCTGGGAAAGTTTGAGGGCAGAAGGAGAAGGGGATGACAGAGGAGGAGATGGTAGAATGGCATCACCGACTCAATGGACATGAGTTTTGGTGAACTTTGGGAGTTGGTGATGGACAGGGAGGCCTGGTGTGCTGCAGTTCATGGGGTCACAAAGAGTCGGACTCGACTGAATGATTGAACTGAATTGAACTGAAAAGCATCACTGGCAAATTCAAAAAATATGCAGACTTCAAATGCATATTGCATTCCCAACAGTGGGTGTTGAACTGTGTGCATATGTGCTCAGTCACTTTAGTCATGTCCAACTCTCTGCGACCCCATGGGCTGTAGCCCAACAAGCTCCTCTGTCCATGGGATTCTCCAGACAAGAATACCTGAGTGAGTTGCCATTTACTTCTCCGGGGGATCTTACCTACCCAGGGATCAAACCCAAGTCTTCTGCATTGGCACTCAGATTCTTTACCACTGAGCCACCTGTGAAGCCTTTGCATTTCTTCAAACTAAGCAAGTATCTAAGGGAAGAACATAATAAAATGTAAACCATCTAGTATATAGTAAGTGCACAATTGTTGCTGTTGTCGTTCAGTTGCTAAGTTGTGTCCAACTCTTTGGACCCCATGAACTGTAACATGCCAGGCTCCTCTGTCCTCCACTCTCTCCCAGAGTTTGATCATATTCATGTCCATTGAGTTGGTGATGTTATCTAACCATCCTATCCTCTGCTGTCCCCTTCTTCTCCTGCCCTCAAGCTTTCCCAGCATCAGGGTCTTTTCCCATGAGTCGGTTCTTTGCATCAGGTGGCCAAAGTATTGGAGCTTCAGCTTTAACATCAATCCTTCCAATGAATATTCAGGGTTGATTTCCTTTAGGATTGACTGGTTTGATCTCCTTGCAGTCCAAAGCACTCCAAAGAATCACATTTCGAAAGCATCAGTTCTTCAGCGCTCAACTTCTTTGTGGTGCTCAGTACCCAAGTGCTATTAGTGTCATGTTTAGAATCTTAAAATAAGAGTGCTCTGACATGGAGTCAGAATGGAGGCTTGAATCCTGGCTCCTCCCTCCGTAAAGTAACAGAATCTCTATAAGCCTCTAGTTCCTCATCTAAGCCATGGGGAGATAATAGTTCTTTTCTCAGAAGGTACCCATATGGGCCATAATTGCAGATGCATATTCAGATTTTATTATATTGCCTTATACATAAGGCTCAAAGTGTATTAACTAGCCAGCATCCTCAACATCCCATCATCAAGCCCATCCTCCCTGAAAAGAAGAATCTCTGACTCAACATCTTTGGTGGAAGTCTCCCAGCACCAACCTTACAATTTACAGCCCAGGAAGGACATTATCCTCTAGTTCGAAGAAGGCTCTCAAAATCTCTTTCTTCTATTGGTCAATTCCAACAAACTGTACAAATATTTGCATCAAAATTAACCCATGCTGCTGCTGCTGCTAAGTCACTTCAGTTGTGTCCGACTCTGTGCGACCCCATAGATGGCAGCCCACCAGGCTTCCCCGTCCCTGGGCTTCTCCAGGCAAGAACACTGGAGTGGGTTGCCATTTCCTTCTCCAAATCAACCCATAAAGTTACCTAAAAAACAGTATGGCCGTCATCAAACAAAAAATCTACAGACAATAAATGCTAGAGAGAGTGTGGAGAAAAGGGAACACTCTTGCACTGTTGGAGGAAAGATAAATTGATATTTAGCCATTATGGAGCATAGTATGAAAGCTTCTCAAAAAAAAACTAGATATAGAACTACCATACGACCCAAGAGTCCCACTCCTGGGCATATACCCTGAGAAAACCATGATTCAAAATGATTCATTGCAGCACTATTTGCAATATCCAGGACATGGAAGCAATATAAATGTCCGTCGATGGATGAATGGATATAGATGGGGAGCATGCATACAATGGAATATTACTCAACCATAAAAAGGAATGAAACTGGGCCATTTGTAGAGATGTAGATTGACCTAGAGTCTGTCATACAGCGTGAAGTAAGTCAGAAAGAGAAAACCACATGCCTAACGTTAGTGCATAAATGTGGAATCTACAAAAACTGTATGGATGAACCTGTTTGCAGGGCAGGAATAGAGATACAGATGTAAAGAACAAACTTGTGACACAGTCGGGGGAGAGCAGGGTGGGATGAATCAAGAGATTAGGACTGACATATATACACTACCGTGTGTAGAACAGATAGCTAGCGGGAACCTGCTGCATAACAGTGAGCTCAGCTTGGTGCCCTGTGATGACCTAGAGGGATGCGATGCTGGGGAAGCCCAAGAGGGAGGGGATATGTGTATATATATAGCTGATTCACTTTGTTGTAGAGCAGAAACTAGCACACTATAAAACCATTAAGGAGCTACATAAAATGAGACTAATCCTTATTCTACATGACACTTTTTAGAATATTTGGAGGTACACGTTGTTTCCTTACATTTCCTCTCCTGCAGTCAGAACACCACCACTCTCCTCACAACCACCATTTAGTCAGCCCTGCTGTGTTCAGGGGATTGTATATCAACAACATCTCATCAAGGCAGTGATTGTCAGTTTACAGAAAATACCAGGCTCAAAGAACATTTATGGGACTTGATAATGGCTAAAGAACTGAAACTGGAGACAGCAGAAATTTGAGGTCAAGTCTTTCTGGTTCTGAACTCAGGTTTCCATGATTTCAAAGCTTATTCTTTCTGGTCCATCTACATTCATCCTATTATGCAGTTTTATAGTTAATTTTTATATACATTAACTTGTGCTATGAATTTACACCTTCCTTATCTGTGTGTACGTGCATGCTAAGTCACTTCAGTCATGTCTGACTTTTTGTGACCCCATGGACTGTAGCCCGCCAGGCTCCTCTGTCCATGGGATTCTCCAGGCAAGAATACTGGAGTGGGTTGCCATGACCTCCTCCAGGGGATCTTCCCAAACCAGGGATCAAACCTGCATCTCTTATGACTCCTGCATTGGCAAGCAGATTCTTTATCACTAGTACCACCTCCTTATCTGTAAACTGGGGATAATAACATTAACTGCCCAAGAGAGTTATATGAGGATTTCATAAAATAATGTGAAATGCTCAGCACAGTATCTGGCATTTGGTGAGAGGCTAGGTTGCTGATGATGACAATTGCCCTCATCACCATTATCAGGTACAATAACTGAATCATCAAACATGTGTCATTAGCTCACACCTGTTCTCTCCTCCAATATAATATGTGGCAACAAGTGGATTTCCATGAAAACTTGGCAACTACAGTTTTTATAGAATGTTTTAGAACAGTATGTCGGAGAAGGCAATGGCACCCCACTTCAGTACTCTTGCCTGGAAAATCCCATGGACGGAGGAGCCTGGTAGGCTGCAGTCCATGGGATCGCTAAGAGTCGGACACGACTGAGCGACTTCACTTTCACTTTTCACTTTCATGCATTGGAGAAGGAAATGGCAACCCACTCCAGTGTTCTTGCCTGGAGAATCCCAGGGATGGGGGAGCCTGGTGTGCTGCCGTCTATGGGGTGGCACAGAGTCGGACACAACTGAAGCGACTTAGCAGCAGCAGCAGCAGAACAGTATCTGCCCTTGAGTCAAATAATTTTGCTTGTTTCTATCGAAGTTAAAAGCAAAATATGGCCAAATGAAAAGAGGTAAAAAACAGAAAGCACAAACTGATACTCAACCGATGGGACAGAATGTCCCTTGGAACTGCAAGAGGGCAGGTTCTGAAGTCTCATTGGCCCCTGGATGTGTGTCCCTATGGCCTCTAGGTGCATCGGATTTACTAAGTGGGCCTGAACACACGTTTTTGTCATTGACTGTTCTAGAAATAAACTACCCCAGGTCCGTTTGGGTGTGCCTCTGGCTCCCATGTTCACATTTTGCCCGACAGTGAAGATGAGTGGGGTCTCTTCCCACTCACTGGGTGGTGTTGGGGAGGGACTCACTTCTCCATGGCTTTCTTCTTTGCAAGAAGCTGTACTGGAGGCCCAGGGGGTGCTGTACTGGTGAGTGTAGCGCTGTCTTCTCTATGCCATTGGAGACTGAGTCCTTTCTCTAAATACTATAAAAGGTAAACTATTTTGAAGGAATACACTTCGATAGCACCTACTAAATTAATGGCAGGAAGGGTGAAATCAAGTCATGGATGGATTTTGTTTGTTTCATGTTTCTCTCCTGAGCAAACAAAATGACAAAGAAGCCGAGGATCCAGGTGCCCAAGCAAGAGAAGAAGAGGAGAGAAAACACGTGGACTGGAAGAAAAGACATGGACCGTGCTTTCACTGAGGTCAAGCTATGCTGCAGGTGCTGAATGAGAGCCTGGGCGCGCTGGTCATTTAGCCTCATCAGAACATCATCTAACAAACAGAATTATTGGCTCTATTTTTTTCAGGTCAGAAAAGCTAGTTTGAAGCTTATGGGTTTAGTTGAGTCCCCCAAGAAGATATGTTGAGGTTTTAACCTTCTATATCAGTGAACATACATTATTTGTTAATAGGGTCTTGTAGATGCAGTCAAATCAGGATGAGATTGCTGTGTTTTGTGCTAAGTCTCTTCCATCGTGTCTTACTCGTTGCGAATCTATGGACTGTAGCCTGCCAGGCTCTTCTGTCCATGGAATTCTCCAGGCAAGAATACTGGAGTGGGTTGCCATACTCCCCTCCAGGGGTCTTCCCAACTACCCAATGATTAAACCAGCATCTCCTGTGTCTGCACTGCAGACGGATTACCTGCTAAAGCATCAGGGAAATCCTGAGGTTGTTAGTGTTAAGGCCTTAGTCCAATGTGACTTGTGTCCTTATAAGAAGAGAAAACAGACACACAGGAAGAATGCCATGTGATGGCAGAGGCAGAGAGTGGAGTGGCGTAGCCGCAAGCCAAGGTAACCGAGGACTGCAGCATCGTCCAGAAGCTAAGAGGAAGACATGAAATGGATTCTCCCCTGGAACCTCCAGAGGGGTCAAGCCTGATGACGCCTGAATTTCCAACTTCTGCCTCCAGAACTGTGAGATAATAATTCTGTTTTAAGTCATCCAGTTTGGGGTTTTTGTTATGACAGTCCTAGGAAGCTAATATACCCACAAAGAGTCCAACTCACACGTGTTATCTAAGAATAATTATTAACAGCAGCCCTTTTCACTGAAAAAAAAAAATTGTTTAGATTTGGGGAATAGGAAAGAATAAAACCTAAGAGGTAAGGAAGTGTGGAGTGGAGACAGGAATGAAGTGGATTTCTTCGGTTCTACTGTGTGGCAGAAACTGTGCCAGGATACAACTCCCTTTTGGGGAAAAAAAAATTTTTTTTTTTTTAGATTTTATAATGTGGACCATTTTTAGTCTTTATTGAATCTGTTACAGTATTGATTCTGCTTTATATTTTACTTTTTTGGGGGGGGTGGGGGGGCTTGAGACATGTGAGATCTTATTTCTGTGACCAGGGATCAAATCTGTGCCCCCTGCATTGGAAGGCGGGGTCTTAACCACTGGACCACCAGAGAATTCTCCCAGGGTGTACCAACTGTTAAAAAGACTTGCATTCCCTGTGCTCAGTGTTCAGTCAAGTGGCAAAGACGCTCACCATGTTAGGTACCAGGACACACCATTCCTAAACCACAGCTTTGTCTTCAGTAGGGAATCAAAAGAAATGCCTCCAGAGGCCCCACATATAATATTAGAAATGAGAGAAGAGGTCAAGTGGGAGCACCCTGGGAGTATATTCCATCAGAAGGGGCAGTCACTTCTCAGACCTTCTTTTATTGTCCTGAGGGAATGTGGGCCCAGTGAAGACAGATTTTTCTGGATTTCAGGAGAAGCAGACATATGGTTTTTATATATGTAAAAGCTTCTGATTTTTAAATATTGGTGACTCAATTTGGAAAAATATATGGTTTGGATTCCACATAACACCTGCTCTTTGAATCATCACGGGCCACCAGTGTGCATCTTTGAGCTGCAGCCAGCCCTATAAAAGTCACACCATCATTCACCTCCTCTCATACCATCTTCATCTTAGAACATGATTTGTTAAATACTTGGCTTGGAGCCATGGGGATTTGTTTGCAAGCTCTGTGCCTAAGCAGACTATAGAGTTCTAGAAGTCTCAACTTCCTCCAACGCTTTAGGGAGACCTAGCTTTTCATTTTAATCTTAACTGTCTCGTCCTTTTCATCATAAAGCCCAGAATTTGAAATGGTAAACAAATCTGAGTCTTTCCCAAATGCAGAGAAACTTCTAGAATCTTTGAAAAGAGTAGCTGTGGAACTCTTGATCCCAAAGGAAAATCTACAGCCTTGGAACCCACAGCATTTGATCTGCCCTCTCTTTTGTTCAAATATCAAGAACAGATTGGAAGGCCTGAAAGCACTTTAAGTAGCCTCACACTCCAGAAGTTATGGGTTGAAAGAGAACTTAAAGGCCATCTGAGGCTGACCTTCACCATCGATCATCACCCACTTCTGTTTATATACCACCAGGGCCCTCAGTCTCACTACCTCTGCATCAGAGATTTCACTGCTTATCATAAAAGCAAGTAAGTAACTTTGTATTTGCTACATAAAAAGGCACATTTAGATAGATAGATAGAAAGGAAAATAGGCAAGTTTTATATAGGGAAAAATTATCAAAGTCAACTTATATGATGTTGAGACAGCTGGTGACTATGTTTGTTTAGTTATTCAACCAATATTCCTTGAACTCCTATGATATACTAAGGTACCACAACAAAGGCAAAATGTTACCCACATCAACAGAGTCCATCATTTTGAGGTTAAATTGATCAGCTGATTTTTTGCAAAATGGACTTCAGCACAGGAACTCAGACCCTCCCAGTTTCACCTGCGTGAATTTCAGGTTTCCTCTATGATACAACTGCCAGGTTGCCTGAATTGAATAGAAACACCAGTAGTCTGGGCTTCCCTTGTGGCTCAGCTGGTAAAGAATCTGTCCACAGTTCAGGAGACCTGGGTTCAATCCCTGGGTTGGGAAAATCCTCTGGAGAAGGGAAAGGCTACCCACACCAGTGTTCTGGCCTGAAGAATTCCATGGACAGAGATCACAAAGAGTAAGACACGACTGAACCGCTTTCACTTTCACCAGTTCAGTTCTGTTCAGTCACACAGTCATGTCTGACTCTTTGTGACCCCATGAACTGCAGCACGCTAGGTTTCCCTGTCCTTCACCAACCCCCAGAGCTTGCTCAAACACATGTCCATTGAGTCGGTGATGCCATCCAGCCATCTCATCCTCTGTCGTCCCCTTCTCCTCCCGCCTTCAATCTTTCCCAGCACCAGGGTCTTTTCCAATGAGTCAGTTCTTCACATCAGGTGGCCAAAGTATTGGATCTTCAGCTTCAGCATTAGTCCTTCCAATGAATATTTAGGGCTGATATCCTTTAAGATGAACTGGTTTGATCTCCTTGCAGTCCAAGGGACTCTCAAGAGTCTTCTCCAACACCACAGTTCAAAAGCATCAATTCATTGGCGCTCATCTTTCTTTATGGTCCAACTCTCACATCCATACATGACTATTGGAAAAACCATAGCCTTGACTAGACAGACCTTTGTTGGCAAAGTAATGTCTCTGCTTTTTAATGTGCTATCTAGGTTGGTCATAGCTTGTCTCCCAAGGAGCAAGCATCTTTTATTTCATGGCTACAGTCACCATCTGCAGTAGTTTTGGAGCCCAAAAAGATAAAGTCTCACACTGTTTCCATTATTTCCCCATCTATTTGCCATGAAGTGATGAGACTGGATGCCATGATCTCAGTTTTCTGAATGTTGAGTTTTAAACCAACTTTTTCACTCTCCTCTTTCACTTTCATCAAGAGGCTCTTTAGTTCTTCTTCACTTTCTGCCATAAAGGTGGTGTCATCTGTGTATCTGAGGTTACTGATATTTCTCCAGGCCATCTTGATTCCAGCTTTCCAGGATTTCTCCTGGAAATCTTGATTTCACTAGTAGTCTGGGCATTAAACAACCAGAGAGTGTTGATAGAAATGCAGAGAGTGTTGATAGAAATGCAATGGCCTTTCTCAATTTCCAATGGCTGTGTCTTTATTTTTTTCAATTTTTCAAATCTCCCTACCAAGACAGTGGCAGAACTTGAGCCCCAATCCATTGCTCAGGATTGAAATTCCAGTGCTCTTTGTTACATTATTTGGCTCTTGAGTCTGCTTCAGTATTTCTCAGTCTTAGCTGTTCATGCACCAATATCTGGCAGGCTCTGAAAAATACAAGCACATGGTCCCAGGGTCCCAGTCTTGTAGTTAGTAAGGCCCTTGGGGATTATGATGTGTAGAGCCACCAGTCTCAGTTATCAGAAGTGTCAGGTACTGTTACAAACTGTACACATCCCAAACATTCACGAACAAGCTAGAGCCATGACCTCAGGGATGTCTCTCTCCTCCAAGCATTATCTCTCTGCGAACAGTCCTCATGACAGATACCAGAAGTATCTGCTACTTTACAGCTTAGATATTCCTTATGCTATTTGCTTTCATACCAGTAATCACCACTTGATTCAGACCACACCTCTTCAGTTTATTCACTCAGGAGGAACCTGAGGTTGAAAGTAAGCATCTGTCTATATCATGAATCAAGCACCAGAGAAGCTGGGGTTGGGACACAGGTCTTAGATTTTGAAGGAGTTTGTTTTTTTTCTACTGCCCCATTAATGCCAGTGGTGCAAGAAGAAACATGTGACTACCGTGAACTGGGCTTGATGAGGTGCTAAGTCACTCAATTGTGTCCAACACTTTGTGACCCCATGGACTGTAGCCCGCCAGGCTCCTCCGTCCATGGGATTTCATAGGCAAGAATACTGGAGTGGGTTGCCATGTCTTTTTCCAAAAGATCTTCCTGACCCAGGGATCAAACCTGTGTCTCCTGTATTGGCAGGTGGATTCTTTAGCACAGAGCCACCAGGGAAGCGGCTTAATGAAGGGAGGGATACATATGTCCATGACAACAGCTTGCAAATGGTGAGCACTGACCACCTTTCTGGACATGCCTTTGCCAGCAGCTGATGCAACCAGCATGTGACTTCTGTGCAGAAGAAGGCAGGGCACTTTAGGCTAAGTACTCTGCCTGAAGACCGGTGACTGAAATCAGGTCCCACGAAAGCCCACAGTCTAACCCAAACCTCTCCCCAGGCTCACTCACTGATGTAAAGACTACTTTTCTCAACTACTTGTTTTTGGGTGTTTCTCATCTTAAGAAATTCTTCCTGACATTCAAGTTTAGCAGGTTATTTCAATGTGTAGGCAACTGTGCCTCTTAAGCTGTAGCACAGGTGTTCCATCTGTTGCTATTTCTCTTGAAATAATATTGTGGCAGACAGGAGATTTCAAGGCAAATAAGATAAACCTCAGAGCTGAGTGTTATTTTTTCACAAAAACAATTCATCTTTCTCTTGAGCTGCAAAATAGCTCACGATACATCATGACAGATGCAGATTTATTCATTTTCTATTCATTAGGAAAAGACAATTGTGGTAGCCCCCTGCACGCGGCGTCCCTCTGGGCTGCCACAGAGCAGGGTGGCATACTCCTCACACCTACTCCTGGCATTTTCCCCTCAACACAGAACTTCTAAGTCTTTGAGTCCCAGACCTATGTCTTTTTCTCTCTTGGGCTTCTAACTCCAGCATGTTATGAAGAGACTAGAGGCACTTGTCCTAGAAGGAGAAATAAAAATCCAGAGGAAATTCATTCCCTAAGTTCATCTTGCCCTGAACTGTATGCATAAATAGGGGCTGTGTGTGTTAGTCACTCAGTTGGGTCCAACTCTTTGCAACCCCACGGACTGTAGCCCACCAGGCTCCTCTCCTCGGGATTCTCCAGGCAAAAAGACTGGAGTGGGTTGCCATTTTCTTCTCCAGGGGATGTTCCCAACCCAGGGATCAAACCCAGGTCTTGCACATTGCAGGCAGATTCTTTACAATCTGAGCCACCTGGGAGGCTCAAAATAGAGGCTAAATAATTAATTTCATCTCCTACATGAAAGTGTGTTAGTTGCTCAGTTATGTCTGACTCTTAGTGACCCCATGGGCTGTTGCCCTCCAGGCTCCTCCGTCCATGGAATTCTCCAGGCAAAAATACTGGAGTGGATTGCCATTCCCTTCTCCAGGGAATCTTCCCAACCAAGGGATGGAACCCAGGTCTCCTGGTTCCTGCAAGCAGATTCTTTACCAGTTGAGCCACCAGGAAAACCCATCTCCTACATAACTAACATCAAACCTAAACCTTAACTAGGTCTTCATTTAATATTAAAAACTCTAATGACACATGCTTTTTAAGTATTCTTAGACCACACAGTGGATTTGAATGAAGTCTGCCACCTCAATGTCACCACTTCCCCTAGGGGCAGAGTGACAGTTTTTTAAGTCCATGGGAAGAGGCTGAAGGCATCAAGCCCTGACCTGAACATTGTAGAGCCTAGAGGCCAAGTGCACAAGCTCTGAGCCCAGACTTCTTGGATCAAATCTGGCTCACCTCTTCCAGGCTGTGCTGCTTAAGTCAAGCTACTTAAGTGCCCCATGCCTCAGTTTTCCCATTCACAAAATGGCAATAAGATCATATCTACCACTTAGGGTTGAGGTGCAGATTTTAAAGTAGTTAATAAACAAGAGTTTAGAGCCCTGTGTGACAGATAGGGGGTACTCAGTAAGACTTAGATGCTGTTATTGTTGTTGCTGTTGTTGGAAAATATTCTTCCTTTCTCTCCTTCTGTAGCTCCTAAATGGACTCTTTCAGCAATAAGGACTCAAGTGGAAAATAATACCTTTTCATTCAACCAGTTTACCTCACTTTATTCATTCTGTCCACCTTATCCCCCTCCATCCTCCCTTTCTGCAGACTTGCCTGGGTGCAGCAAGGCAAGTCTTTCCTCGAGGATTAGTCCATGTTGCTCAGTTCACCACAATCATTCATTCTGGCTCTAGTGTCATATCCGATACTAAGGAGCTTCCATTTTGGGCACCAGTACCCCTTTGTGCTTCAATTTTTCAAGAGTTCCAGGACTGTGTCTCACTCTAAGGGAAATTACTGATATCTGTCAGGGATGTGGGAGAATGAAATGACCACAAGAGGGGCAGGCAGTTGTCCTAGCTGAGGGACTCTGCTAAGTAAGAGGGTGCCGTCCCTGCCCTCTGGGGGAGGGATGTGCCTTCTCCTGGGTCACTCAACCACCTCTCTTCCTCTAGTAAAAGGACGCAAGGGATCAGAGTCCTTGGGTAAAAGGACACTGGAAGGTCACCCAGGTGCATGCAGATACACTTCCCCTTCGCCCATGACACCATCCACCTTATGCAGTTGCATTTGAATCATAGAGTCTTCAGACCAGGGACACGGATGCATGTCCAAATATTTTGTTTTTGAATTTTTTAAACATGAGGTATAATTTAAGAGCCACTACATTCGGTTTCTGGTGAATCCATTGAATAACTCTCTGAAGGCCTCGATTTCTTCAGTGATGGAAGAATTAAAATGACCTTTAAAGTACCCTCTAGCCCTAATAATTCTGTGAGTCTCTGAGGTTATTTTTCATTGCATGAAACATCTTTTATTTAACTACTTTATTTTTGGAAACATTATGTTACCATACAAAAGTGCTGTTTTATAGGATAAAAGTTGTTATATGTAGGGAATTTCACATTTTATAACTTAATATCATGGTTATAAGAGTATAGGTGACATATGCTGCGGTTTAGTTGTTAAATTGTGTCCGACTCTTTGTGACCCCAAGGACTATAGCCCACCAGGCTCCTCTGTCCATAGGATTTCCCAGGCAAGAGTACTGGAGTGGGTTGCCATTACCTTCTCCAGGGGATCTTTCCAATTCAGGGATCAAATCCATGTCTCCTGCTTGGCAAATGGATTCTTTACCAGTGAGCCACCTAGGAAACCAATAGATGACATATACATATTGTTTAAAGGAAACAAACAGCCACAGACGAACTCAATTTCATTATACAAATATCTATAAATTATTCATCCATTCCCTTACTGATGAGTATATGCATGAAATTTGCTTTTGTTTTGGTCTTAATATTACAAAAAAAAGGTTGCTATAGACATTTTTATGCATGTCTTCTGTTGCATGTACTCTAGTTTCTCTAGGAGTAGAATGGCCAAGTCCTAGGGTATCCATGTCTTTGATATTACAGTTTTCCAAAGCGGTTTTACCAACTGACACTCCTACCAGCACTGTATAAGTCTTCCTATTACTCCACATACTTGTCAACACTTGCTATTACTTTATTGTGTTTTTCAGTGTGTGCTATTCTGGTGGGTATAAAACAGGACTGCATAGTGATTTTAAATTTTTCATTTTCCCAATAGCATCTCTCCTCCCACCACATCTTTAATCAGAATTGCTTACAAGCAATGTGATTGTGGGTTGAGTTTCCACCCCTTTCCTTTCTCCTGCCTCTGATATTCTAACCAGCTGATACACAGTGGCATAGCCCTGGAGGACACAGTGGGGAGCACATGGATAATCCACAAAGTCGATAATTTGCCTCAAAATAAATAACCAGGAGTTGACTCTTGGGGATTGTACTCAACGCAATTCAACTCCCATGACCCAGTGTAATATTTCATGTCTTGCTAAAACTCTGGCCAAGCATTGTTTTGCATGCAACCAAGTACTTGGACAATTCTTTCATCTGAATGATGAGCTATTTCAGCCACAGCTTGCTTGAGACACAAAGGGCTTCTGCTACCTGTCTGTCTATCTGTAACACTCCAGATGGCACCCCAGCCTTCTTACATGAAATGGTTTTTAAGTTGCTCACCCTTTCCCCCTTGAGAATGTGAAGTTTCTCAGTGACCCTTTTTAAAATGAGATACTAAGACTGGAAAACATTTTAAATCACACCATTCAACGGCACATATTCAGGAAAGAAAACTTTTATTGTATTTATTCTGTAAGAAAAAAGGCAAAAGTGTTTTCCCCTCAAGCCAGAGAATGCAATGGGAATGATGATCTTTCTTAAATGATGCTGATGAATAACATTAAGAAGGGTGGGAAGAAAAAGTCACACATAGAATCAGAAACAATTGAAAAAGGAATCCAGGCTACCCCCAACCCCGGCCTTTGTTGAAGGGATCACCGGAGATCTATGTAGATATTATTTTGAAATTTAGAGCTTCAACTTGTATGAACATGAATGCCCATGCTGAGTTTTTGCATGCCTCTGTGAAACAGCAAAAAGAACCCAACAGACCCTATTCTTGCATTAAAGCAACACACTGTGGAAAGCCTGAAAATAAACCATCTATGCTTGATTAATTAGGTTTGTAAGTATTGTTTCAGAACCAAACAATATTTCTAAAGATTTCAATAGTTCAAAGATTGCCCTATGGCCGTCTGGCCAATACATCTTCTAACACATGCAGTTTACAAGCATTTTTCTTCCCAATATGTTGTCTTTGGTTGGTGCGACATTGTTTGAAGGCAGGGCTATTTGGGTCATAGTGGTTTTCTCCCCTGCACAGCAGTGGTGCTGAGCACAGCACTTCGACCATACATCTTCCATGTCATTTCCATCAAAGGCACATGATACTTCCTAGTGACCAATCAGGAGTAGTCCAGCATCCTAACAGAGGGCATATTGGCAAACCAAGCTTTCTTAATGACAGCCATTGTTTGAGGCCAACAAAAGGAAGGTCCTGAATATTAACATGTGGCCTTGTGTAAAGGTCACTGGTATGGCACATCCATCATATTTCACAACCGAGAAAGAGAACTTTATAAACTGTCAGAAACTACTGTTGTCCAAATAAATGTATTAGTCTGACAGGTGACAGCAACAAGGCAATGATCTTGAGTGATGATCTCCTCTCTTAACAAATCTCCTTTCACTTCTTTGAAGCAGCAGACATTATGGCGAGAGATTGTGTTTAAGAAATATACCTCGAGGCCGCAGGGGGTTAGAATAATCAGGCAACCCAATTAAAATATTAATTTAATAACATGTAATCATTAGACCAAATGGCATCTCCTTCTTAAAGGCATAACTTTACACACTGAGAAGAGAAATCACATAGTTTAACAGCTTAGAGTCTTGAATGGTCTTCTTAATAGTAAAGACCAACAAGTTCATGAAAATTCTGTCAATAAGGTTTAATACAATTGGCACCAAAGAACTCAAAGGTCTGGGACTGAGGACAACACTGCATCTTGGTTAAAACCTACATAAAGTATGACAGCAGAATTGAATAAAACTAGATGGTAGCACATGCATTTAATATGAAATCTAAGAGCAGGTTTAGTAACCATTATGAAATAATGAAGCTCCAATACTTTGGCCATCTGATGCAAATAGCTGACTCATTGGAAAAGACCCTGATGCTGGGAAAGATTGAAGGCAGGAGGAGAAGGGGACAACAGAGGATGAGATGCTTTCATGGCATCATTGACTCGATGGACGTGAGTTTGAGCAAACTCTGGGAGACAGTGAAGGACAGGGAAGCCTGGTGTGCTGCGCTCCATGGGGTCGAAAAGAGTCTGACACAACTGAGTGACTAAACAACAGCAAAGAGCAAGGAGCAAGCTTTCTTACTTGATGGTCTTGATCAGAAACTGTTCTATGTTCAATACTAGAAATACGGTGTTCTGCTTATTAAACGTCATTTTAAAGTAAAAGTTGAAAATTATTTAAGAAAGCTGAAAGAATATAATCAAGAGAACGATTAGTGAATAAGTGTATATCTCAGCTCCCTCACTCTGACCTTACTATCACAGTCATGCACGGGGTCAGGGAGGGAATAAAAGAGGGAAAGAAAGAAAAGAGAGAATTCTGTTTAGTTCCTTGGATACATCATACTCTCATACTCTCTCCTGACATTTAGACAGTTTCTTTCTATCTGGTGTTTTTCCACAGCCCCTGTTCCTCTGACTAGTTTCTACTCCCTCCATGGTTTTTCACAACTCCCAATATGCTCAGATCCTTCTGCTGTATGTTGTCATCATTCTTCTGATTTGCTTTATCATAACACTCAACACTTTAAAATGCTTATTGAATCAACTTATCTTCAAAATTACTCCAAACTTCATAAGAAGAGAGACAGGATATGTCAATTTCACTCTCATAGGTACTCCACAAACTTTTGTACATAAGTAGTAACTTCCAATAACAAAACTGTAACAAAGTCTGAATTTATCATCTCTTGACTTATAACACGTTTCTGTTAAATAAAAGAAATTTTTGTGCACGTGAAGGAAGGATTCAGCATTGGAGCAATTCACCTTTATTGTACTATAGAGAAGACACTGAGCAACTACAACGAAGCCTCACCAATTCATAATCCATTATTTCAGAACAAAGCATAACCAGATAAGGGATAGGAGAAAGAGCTTAAACCATCTTTGTAAAGGGTGTTTGCTAGGCAAAGTACTTACATACATAATATATCAGTGACAACACTTAGCTACATGTTTTGGCATTAAGGTCTTCTTTCTTCCTTTGTGTGTCAATTCCACTTAGAAGGTCCTCCGTGTAGAATGCGGTCCACCTGTCGACAGTGTATTAGGCTTCAAGGCCCAGGATATGTACTACTGTTGTGATGAAGCTTCCCCCTCACAGCCCTCTCCCTGAATGCTCACAGCCCTCTCCCTGAATCCTGAATGGCTCTAGTTCTTCCTGTATCCCCAATGGACATGAACCACACTGTAATTGAAAGTCTTAGATAAGTGTGCATTTTTTAACAAATATATATATATATATATATATATATAAATTATTTGAGGAAAGAATCTGTATAGTTATACTTTTCTGAATTCAACACACTGCCTACCATGTTGCACTCTGTGAGTGAATATTTTCAAAATAAATGCAGTAACTTATAAGGACAAGCATTTAAGTATGTAAGGAAATTCTAAAGAAATCTCTGTTGGCAATGTTTTGTTTACATATAATCATATTTTAGTCTGATCACTCAGACATACACTTGGGACAATGATTCTATGGCTCTAAGTGGTTTGAATGAGAGTCTTGTGATTATTAGATTTCACTACAATGACAAAATCACTCAAGATGGTACCCTACTTCCTTTCCAGAGTTGATGGGCCCAGGTTCATGCAATTGATGCACTCTTGGACAATGAGACTGTTTCAATGGGTTTTTGTTCTTAGGACCTAAGAGACTATATTTCAGTTCCTTTCCAGAGGGGATGCTGTGACATGTGAAATGAAAATTATTGGAGGCCATGTTTTCAGCTTTCATTGAAGAAGCTGCTCTGAGAAAATAAAGGCAACATGCAGAGAGAATGAGAGGCACAAGATGGAGGGTCTTAAGGAAGCTCATATTCTCTGGTTTAGACTTTCCTTGAGGCCTGACTCACCCCAAATTCCATTTAATTTAGATGTATAAGATACCTCTCTTTCTGACCAACGCAATTTTGATTGATCTCCATGAGTATTCAAATAGTTTTAATAAAACTAGTCACTATTATTGTATCACGTTAACTGAAACTGTGCTTCTTTATAAGTTTAAACTGATCTCTCCATCACAAATGTCTAAATTCATAAGAATGCTACTAGGTTCATCTGTTGTTTCTCTTAAATAAATGGGATATTTATTTTAAAAAGTTACTCAGGTGAGTTATGAAGAATTTTGATCCTCATAAATATAGTAACATTTATTACCACCTCTTAATAAATTCAAAAGACAAGAACAATAATGAAAAGGCTGCTGATAACAATAATAATTGCTCATTTTCTACTGGAAATATTGCATTCATGTATCATGAAAAAATGAAATATTGCTCAGTTCCACTCTATCTGTTGCCCTCTACAGATGATGAAGAAATAGACCTAGTGAAGTTAAGAGGCTTGTCCCAGACTCTTCCAAACTCTTCATCGGCAGAAGCAATCCTCTAGGCTTGACTTCAAGTACTCAGCACAATGGTTAGCACCCAATAGGTATACATATCCCTGAGTTCTCTTCCATCTCTTTTCCCCCCAAAGTCTGGTCTATTCTCACCGCATCAATCCCAAATACTATAGGGATTTGTAAAGCTGAATTCCACAACCGTCATTTCTGACTTAGGGCAGCCACTAAGCCTCTTTGCCTCTGTCTCCCATTAGAAAGAAAGACAGAAATAGTTATTATGTTCATCCAACAAAAAGGAAATTAATGGTTGATTAGATGCCTGTTCAACACACTGAGGATAAAAACCAGTCTTCATGGTGAATTATTGAATTAGGGGGCCAACTTACAGTGAGGCTGTGTCTACACAAAGCCAAACATCCAGTCAACTCAGCCAAAAAAAAGAAAAAAATACAGTTTAGCAACAGGAAAAATTAAATTAGTTGATCAGGACTGTGCAGACAACATAAAATGAAGAAACAAAGGTCAGTACAATAGCATGGTTAAAGCGCTGGTGGAGATTACAGGCTTTAAAGGGATAATAAGTAAGAGGAAGATTTTTGATGCTCACTGTCAGAAATATAGAGGTGCTATTGAATATACAAAAACAGATTTATTAATTTTGTATGGGGTTACATATTTCTCTCTTTTTCCTCTTGATTACATTTCATTTTCAAAATTCAAGCTTAAGATGCAAATCAAGAAAAAAACAAAGCTGGTATCCAGAGATCTGAGTTCCACCCCAACTAAGGATATTAAAAAGAAGCACTCCCTTTTGCTAAGTCTGTCATATGACAGACTCTGATGTGATCATTCTATGTGGCCTAGCTTCATATTTGGTAGATCAAATATTATCTTCATTTTCTACAGGGCAAAAAGAATATTGAAATGCATACTGTCTATGGAGAATTTTAAATAACAAAACTTGTTTGATGTTCACATCAATTTACCCAAATCATTTTTAATACTACAGCAAAAATCAGAAAATCCTCTGTTGACTCTTTGAATAGTAATCATTCACTAGCATTAACGGTGTATGTCAACTGTGCTTTTAGGGGATGTCATTGTAATGTCCTGTATCATTTTTAGATTGATGTTTCAATTATAAACCCTGCAATATTACTATGCTGTAATATTTAGAGTCCATAAGCTTTCAATAAAGTCTAAAATTGCATGAAGTTTTCATAACTATTGACTCATAACTATTTCATAACTATTGACTTCTAAGTAGGAAAGGACGAGAAATGATGATGACTTATGAGTAATGTATCACTTCATTAAGAGTGAAATATGATTAATTAAAATTGCAGATCTTAATTAATAACTTATTAGTTTAACTCTCCCCCTAACCCTAAAAGAATTAGTCCCAGGAGTTAGACAAAGGAGGCCTTCTTCAAGACAAAGCGGAAAGTACAGTTTTGTGAACTGAGTCCTGCACCCCAGGAATGAACATTTGCAGCTGCACCATGGACTGTTTTCTGTTACCTTAAATACCGCTGGGCCATATGGAGCATTTCTGAGGACCTTCTATTTTAAAATGTTCTGTTCATATTTTATGCTTTTCCATATGTCTCATCCTTATTTCAGAGTTTCTATTCATTTCCATGAAAATAAGACCTTTGTTTTCCAAGAGTTCATTTTCCTCTCTCTCCTCATCTCTATTATGGCCACAAACCTCTACTCGGGTTAGTTCAGCCACTCTAGGACCGGCCAATTGTGACAAGATGAATAGAGAATTATTTGGAAGAAAAACAGCAGCCGCAAATGATCCGCGGTGCCGTGGTGCCCCTGTTTTCTTTGCTCCTTCCAACCAACCCAGCGCGGAGGATAATAAACCTGACGGCGTTGAACTGCTTCAAAAGGAAGAAAATGCCTACAGAAATCATCGCTGAACCCCTGAAGGAGGTGCCGAAGGAAGGTATCATTTGGTGAACGGAAAATTAACCAAAACGTTTTTTCTGAAAAAGGGAGCTCCCTGTAGTTTGGGGTTGACTTGGAGCAATTATCCAAACAAAACAGTTGGCGCCTGTGTTGGCGACAGAACTGTGTTTGCATAAAGTAGAGCGAGATGACAAATATGCATGAAAATTAAATTTAGGGCTCAGGGACTCCTTTCGGGGCCATAGAAGAGCTGATTACATGTTCACAGCTGGAACTGGTGTTGGCAGGCGGGCCTCATTCACGGGCAGAGTGTGGGGACTCCCTTTCTGAGCACCAACTCTGCGGCAAAGCCAGAACAACAGCGTTAACAGAATCTGATGTTTATAGACCCCGAGCCCCGTGGCCCCAAGCTTTACCATTCCAACTGGAGCTGTCTTCACTGAAAGATCATTATATGGCTCGAAGTGTGTGTGTCCAGTGGCACACAGGTCCTCCTCCTTCACAGCCCTGTCAGGCTCTCATCCCCCAAGACTGCCTTTTGAAACGTTTCCCTTTAGAAAGAAGCAAATCCAGCCAAGAGAAGAGCCAGCACTCTGGACGGCAGGGAAACTGGTTCTTATCACCCTCGAAGGTCACAGCATGATGCTTAAGTTATCTTCGATCAAGGCCCTTAGGGTACTTAAATGACCAAAAGTGTGTGTTTCAGCACCTTTTGGCAATGCTTCTCTTGGCTTCTGTGGTGGAAGATTCCAAAAATGGCCCTAATTCTCCACCCTTCCTTTGGAATACAACTCTGCGCCATCGCAAAATAAGAGTGTGTCTCCCTACCCCTGGACTTGTGACTTGTTAGGTCCAATTAAGTGGGACAAAGGTGATAGGGAAGACTTCTTATGACAATAGGAAGTGTAAAGGATGAGCAGAAATTAGCCAGATGACTAGGGGGAAGTGGGCAATATTGTCCTAAGGAAAGAAACAGAGTGCTGTGCGGAGTCATCATAGTATCTAATATTTATTTGGGCATTTATTATTTACTGTGATATGCCAGGAACTGTTCCAAGCATTTTGCGTGTACTTACTAATATAATTTCCCACAACAACCTGATGAAGTAGGTATAATTATTATCCTCATTTTTTTTTTTTAATTAAGAAAACAAGGCCCCGGGTAGTTAAGAGTCTTGGCTAGTATCCCACAGATACTAATTGGCACAGCTGGCCAAGGCCATTGGGTGTCGGAGCTCATATTCTTCCACTGATTTGCTATGGAGCTCTAGAGAGGACTGGGAGAAAGTCAGTAAGACAAGAACGGGTTGCCAAAGGCAGGAACCAAGACCCTGCAATAAGCTCAACATCAGGGTCAATGTCCATCCTTGTGCTCCTCAGTCTATTCTCCATGGAGCCATCAGAGGCGTCTTTTTAAAGATTAAATCAGATTAAATTAAATCTTCTTTGTCCAAACTCTTCCAATGACTTCCCCCTGCACTTATGGAAAGATTAAAACCTCTTAGATCCCCTGGAGAAGGAAATGGCAACCCACTCCAGTATTCTTGCCTAGAAAATTTCATGGACAAAGGAGCCTGGCAGGCTACAGTCAACGAGGCTGCAAAAGAATCGAGCATGACTGAGCAACTAAACAATAACAAATCATGGTCACAAGATCTGACGTGGTCTACTTCCTTCTTACCTCCATACCAACCTGCCACCTTACCACACCCCACCTTTTTAGGTCCACTCTAGCCTCTTGACCTGCCTGAGATTATTCCCTCCTCGATCCCATGCCTTTGCCCTTGCCTCTGCTTAAAATGTTATTTCCCCTGGACATTGACATTGGCTCAACCTCTTGCCTCCTTCAGACTCTGCAGAAATCTCACCTCCTTTGAGAAGCCTTCTTTGATCACATTATCTAAGATATCACCTCTCAAATCTCAGTACTTTTTCCTTATCTTGACTTGGAGAAATATGGCATGAAGAAAATGACATAGGACTTATCACTGCCTGAAGTGATATAATAATCTATTTGTTCACTTGCTTACTGCCTTGCTCTCCTACTGGAGTGTCCATTCCATAAGGCAGGATCCTATGTACTCTTGTTCATTACCTAGACCTGTGTCTGGTATATAAAAAGCACTCAATATGTTTCACAAAACTCCAGAGCCTTGATGCTGCTTAAGATTGCTTTACTTTTGAGCATTTCAAAAATGTGGAACATTATTCAAGAAGAGCATGCCTGAGAAAGACAAGTAGGAGTATGAGAAATAAAGTGGTCATTCTTAAGCTTCAGTGAACAAGTGTACACCTTTTGAATCGGGACCTCCAGGTTGGGGAACAACCAGGTGATTCTGACCCAGATTTTCTGTGGTTAGGGTTGTCAGATTTAACAGACAAAACTCCAGGGTGCCTAGGTAGGCCTGAATTTCAGATAAACAAAAATGTATTGCATGGGACATGCTCATACCACTAAAAATGATCTGAAGGATAAACTGAGCGTCCTATATCCTATCTGAAAACACTGCAGACCACACTTAGAGAGAAACCTTGTATTAATAGGAAAAGGAGTCCATCAAGGCTGTATATTCTCACCCTGCTTATTTAACTTAAAAGCAGAGTACATCATGAGAAACGCTGGGCTGGAAGAAGCACAAGCTGGAATCAAGATTGCTGGGAGAAATATCAATAACTTCAGATATGCAGATGATACCAACCTTATGGAAGAAAGTGAAAAAGAACTAAAGAGCCTCTTGATGAAGGTGAAAGAGGAGAGTGAAAAAGCTGGCCTAAAGCTCAACATTCAGAAAACTAAGATCATGGCATCCAGTCCCATCACTTCATGCCAAATAGATGGAGAAATAGTGGAAACAGTGACAGACTTTATTTTTCCAGGCTTCAGAATCACTGCAGATAGTGACTGCAGCCATGAAATTAAAAGACACTTACTCCTTGGAAGGAAAGTTATGACCAACCTAGACAGCATATTCAAAAGCAGAGACATTACTTTGCCAACAAAGGTCCGTCTAGCCAAGGCAGTGGTTTTTCCAGTAGTCATCTATGGATGTGAGAGTTGGACCATAAAGGAAGTTGAGTGCCAAAGAATTGATGCTTTTGAACTGTGGTGTTGGAGAAGACTCTTGAGAGTCCCTTGGACTGCAAGGAGATCCAATCAGTCCATCCTAAAGGAAATAAGTCCTGAATATTCATTGGAAGGACAGCTGTTGAAGCTGAAACTCTAATACTTTGGCTATCTGATGTGAAGAGCTGACTCGTTTGAAAAGACCCTGATGCTGGGAAAGATTGAAGGCAGGAGGAGAAGGGGACAACAGAGGATGAGATGGTTGGATGGCATCATAGATTCAATGGACATGAGTTTGAGTAAACTCCAGGAGTTGGTGATGGACAGAGAGGCCTGGCGTGCTGCAGTCCATGGGGTCACAAAGAGTCGGACATGACTGAGCGACTGAACTGAACTAAACTGAAAGGGAGAGATGATATTTAGTCTGGAGAAGATAAGTTTGATTGAGAAAGGAACCTGGTTTTCAGTGATACTCACATAGCTGAAGGGAAATGACCTTCATAGCTGAAGGGAAACGACCTCTGTTACTCTAGAGGACAGATGAAGACCAGATGTTGAAGACATCTTTCCAGTAAATACAGGCAGGCAAGAGTGCAATGGCTTATCTCTCCCAGCACTGGTTTTCCATTCCCATATTGTTGAAAGAATTGAGTGAATGTTGAGAAAGGTGGTCTGTTCTGGGTGAGGGTGGATCAGTTCCAAAGATTCTTCCAGTGCTAGAAATTCAATCCTACAGAAGAATGAAAACAGACCTCTGTATTAGATGGGTTTCCATTCATTGCAAAGGACTAGAATCTACTCAAACAGGCTTAAGCAAAAAAAAAAAAGAGCTTATTACTTTGCACTGAAAAAAAAAAAGATCTTGACTCAGGAATAACTGAATTGAAGTGTGTAGAAATGATGCCCTCAGAATTCAGATCCATCTCTGGCACTACTTTCCCTGCATCAGCTCCATTCTCAGGCAGTCTCCTCTGGTGGAGATAAGGATAAGGATAAGGATAAGTTAGGTCACCCATGCTCCAGGCTGATATCCTCACAGGTTAGCAAGCTCATCCAGGAGAAAGCATTCCTCTTTCATCAGTTTCAGTAAAATCACCAGGACATGATGTCATGGTCTCTCCTTGTATCAGATGCCAATCCCCAAACCCATTTCACAGTGCCCAGCAGAATTAAATGCTCTGATGAGTATTTAACTCATTTCGATTATGGACTCATTCATTCCTGGAAATTTGGAGTAGGGTCGCCCCACCCAAGTTGTAGGAAACTGCTAGCAGGGGAGGACGGTGATTTTACCAGAGGAAAAGGGAAGTCAGAGCAGATAAAAACATCAGAGAGTCTTATATTCCAAATTCAATCTCTGCCAGCTATATAAAAAGTATCATACACCCTAACACACTTTTATTAAAATCATCCTCTTCCAGCTATGCTTTCATTATTTCTACAGCAATACCAGAATGCATCTCTCCCCCTCCCGCAAACCCAATCCTTTACCCACCGTCCAGTTCCATTTAGTGAAAACAATTATTGAACTGAAAATATTTCAGTTCTTTAGAAGGCTTCCCTGGTGGCTCAGAAATAAACAGTCTGTAAAGTGGGAGATCCTGGTTTGATCCCTGGGTCAGGAAAGATACCCCGGAAGGGGGCATGGCAACCCACTCCAGTATTCTTGCCTAGAGAATCCCATGGACAGAGGAACTTGTGAGCTACAGTCCATGGTGTCACAAAGAGTCGGACATGACTGAGTCACTACCACTTAGATGGACCACCTTTCCAATAAGTACAGGCAGGCTGTGACAGAATGCATTTCCTCTCCCAGCACTGGTTTCCTAGCTCCAGGAGTAGGCAAGCCATCGTGCTGACAGAATGGAATGAATGCGGAGGGGGGCAGTCCGTCCTGGGTGAGGACTCCAATTCCAAAGATTCTTCCAACACTGTGAAATCAGTGCCTTGGAAGGAAAGGGAGCTGGTCCTCCTCTGTATTTCTTGACCATTTCTGAGTTGAAAACAATTATGGAGCACCTAGTATGTTCTAGCTACCATGCCGAAAGCTAGGAATACAAAGATAGCTAAAGCATGGTTTGTGTGCTTCAGAATATCCTGACCTAGGGAGGTGGGGAAAAAATGCGGAGGAGACTGTGAAATGATGCGATGAAGATAGTGAGATAGATATGCATTCGGGGCCGAGGCAGCCCAGGAGGTGGCACTTAACCCAACAGGGACACACAGAGGGCTCCTGCCACTACCTTTTCACAAGGGGCCACAGGTTTGTGTGTAAGAATTTTTAACATCTTTTAGTTTGTCACCTTGCTCTTTCAGTGGCTACTAAGATAGTCCGAAAGAGACTAAACCAAATGATGTTATAGGTCTCTTCAAAACAGAAAGGCTTTCAATTTGCCAATATAAAAGCATACATGCTCATGGCACAAAGTTTGGCAAATAAAGTATTAAAAAGGAAAAATGTATAATCACTATTAGCATTTTCATGCTATTTTTATTGTGGTTTTTCTCTGTTCTTTCTTTACAAATAGATAATTGTAATCTATATTAACATAATATATGTAAAATGTATAATGTATATATGTAGCCATGGAGATATATATATACACACATACACATACATATATAACACCTACAATAATACAGATGATTTTATGTTTGTGTCTTTAACCTAACTCTCTGCTGTTAGAAATTTTCCATGTCAATAAATATTCTTTGAAGACTTTTTTATGACTCTAATATTGCTGTATGATAATATCACTGTTCATTTTGGACAGTTTTTTTGACAAAGGCGATAAAAAGAAATTGTCAAGTGAAATGACTCATTTGGGCAGGCAAAGATGTCAGACTGCAAAACAGACTGTGATTTATAATTCCGAAATTTAAGAAAATTAAAGTGCCATAAACTTTTAAAGGAGATAAAATGTTGTTGTACTTCCTTTGCTCATTCACCTTTCAGATGATAGAAGCAATGACAAAATATAAGTAACAAACAACCCTCATGTGATTTTATAATACTCTCCCTTACACTCAGAGCAATATCAAAGCATTCTCTATTTACACTGTTGGGTTGGGATGAGTATTATACTTTTAATACTCCATTTAAAAATTTAATGGGTCAATCCTATTGAAGATCGAGCTATACACAGAAGATGTGGTTCTTAATTTTGCAGACCTATATCTGTGTTAATGTTACTAATGATTTTCAGACTGTCTTATCTCATTTTGTAAATTCAAGAATGAGGAAGTAGTTCCACTGGAGGTAAAGGAATCGCTCCCAGGAGTGCAGAGGGAGTCCTAATAGGATTAGACCCATTAGCGTCAATAAGTCCCTTGGTGTCAAAGTCTGTATAATCTGTAACCATTAACTTTAAACTGAAGTGGTTGGCTGCTCAAGCCCACAGAATAGAGGCACAATATGGTCTGAATTTATTTCAATAGTTGGCCAAGACAAGCACAACTTTGTGCTTGTCTATCATTTCTATTCCTAAATCCTCATCTTTTGCTTTCTAGTTGTGTCCTTTTTCATCATTTTTCTCTGTTCTAACCCTTCTTGGGCTTTATTTCTTGCCACTTGTATCATCATGAATTATAGTTATCTGTGTTCCTTACTGGACTCCTTTGTTTGCAAAGATGACCTGCCTTCCTCATCTATTTTGTTTCCAGGTGTTTATATTTAAGTGTAGGAGGAACTCAATATCCAGGTCTCATTGGTCCTCTCTCCCATCACCAAGCTTCCTCCTCTTCCCAGGGTAAGACTGGCCAGATTGCCAGCTACAGGAATCACTGTTCCCCAAAGCAGGAAAATGGAATGTTTTCCTTTTGTCATGCTCCTGTTCTCTTATATGCCTGCTGCTCTTCTTCAGGATGGACTCACCTGGTCCTTTCAATGCTCATGCTGTAAGCACACCAGGCAAAACTGCCACTTTCTCCCATCCAGCTTTACCATTAGCTGGTAAAATTTAGGCTTTGATTCTATTCTGTCTTCTTATGTCTACTGTCACTTGGATGGGGAGGGATTAATGACTACTATTCTACAAACTTTTAGCACTCCCATTTCTCCAGAGTGCACAGAGGCAGACATGACTGGGTATGCTTTCATGAAAGTCAACAAGACATCTACCACCTCTTGGAAAGGCCTTTGCTCCATGCATCATTCACTCTCAAAGAAGGCTTACAACTTTCACCTAACAATTCATGTTACCATCTACTCTGTGCAAGGCATTGTAGCCTACCAAGCTCCTCCCTCCATGGGACTCTCCAGGCAAAAGTACTGGAGTGGGTTGCCATTTCCTTCTCCAGGGGATCTTCCCAACCCAGGGACTGAACCCGGGTCTCCTGCATTCCAGGCAGACGCTTCAACCTCTGAGCCACCAGGGAAGCCCCAAAGAGTGGTCTTATAGCAATAACTAAATGAAACCCCATCTCTACCTTCTAGAGACTCCAGTCCAGAAGGAGCAAAATAAGTAAACATACTGTTGCCACATAGTGTAACAAAAGCTGTCATGGAAACCTGCACCAATGGGATAGGAGCATCTCACAGAAGTTCTGGCATGTAGGGTTAGTAAACATTAATATTCCCATTTTACAGATGAGATAACTGAAGCTCAGAAACATCAGGTTCCTGAAGGTTGTGCTGTGCTGTGCTAAGTCTCTTCATTCGTGTCTGACTCTTTGCGACTCTATGGACTGTAACCCACCAGGCTCCTCTGTCCATGGAATCCTCCAGGCATAAATACTGGAATGGGTTGCCATGCCTACCTCCAGGGGATCTTCCTGACCTAGAGATTGAACCTGTTTCTCTGGCATATGGCACAAGACAGTTAGAATCAGAAAAGGTTCTGGTCTATTACATGTCTACAGGATGATACCTCTGCAGAAACACAGGACCTGACTTTTTCTAGAAGGGGAGGGAAGCTAGGATGATTAAAGTAGTCATCCATTATTGTGTTATGTTTACGACTGATTGCTCCAGCCATGTAAGTAGGATTATCTGAACCACTCTTCTAGATCTGCTGCTCATAAGAAATCATCTAGCACTTGGTTTCAAGCTATATTAATGAGTCAGTTTAAGACTCACTTATGCTGCAGTAACAAACAATCTGCTAATTTTGTGGTTAATAGAGATAAAGAATTATTCTCATGCTCTATCCCTGTTCATCTACCTGTTGGCATTAGCTCTGCTCCACATTAACTTCATACTGGGTCTCCTGCAGAGGAGCAGGCTCTACGTGGAACACTGCTGGTATCAGAGCAAAGGGAAAAGAGGGCACAGCTCTTACAATCTCTGCACAGAAGTGACACACTTCTCTTCATACCTCACTGGCCAAAACAAGTCGCATGGCCAACCCTGATGTCAATGAGGCAGAGAAGCAAAATCCTCCCATAACTCAAGGCAATAAATGTTTTGAACAATAATGCACTATTTTCACAACTATAGACGTGAAACTAAATGTAGAGACAGAAGATCTGGGGATGAATATTAGCTCATTTGGGCTTCTCAGGTGGTGCTAGTGGTAAAGAACCCATCTCCCAATGCAGAAGTTAAAGATTCCCAGATTTGACCCCTGGGATGGGAAGATCAGATCCCCTGGAACAGGAAATGGCAACCCATTCTAGTATCCTTGGCTGGAAAATTCCATAAACAGAGGAGAAAGGTGGGCTATGGTCCATGGGGTCAAAGACTGACTGAGCACACACACAGCAGCAGCGTTAGCTCTTTCTTGGCAGGTGAACAGAAATCAAACTCTCTGAACCTTAGTAATATCACCCATAAAACAAGGATAACTATTTCCCTCTATCTCAGGAACTTAACACAAGATTCAAGTACAATGTGCAAGAAAGTTCCTGATAAATCATGGAACACATTGCTCTCACGTATTGATTCATGTTCAAATATCACAGTCCTACCTGTAGACCAGATGTTCAGTCAGTCAGCTCAGTCACTCAGTCGTGTCTGACTCTTTGCGACCCCACAAACTGCAGCACGCCAGGCCTCCCTGTCCATCACTAACTCCCGGAGTCCACCCAAACTCATGTCCATTGAGTCGGTGATGTCATCCAACCATCTCATCCTCTGTCGTCCCCTTCTCCTCCTGCCCTCAACCCTTCCCAGCATCAGGGTCTTTTCCATAGAGTCAGCTCTTCACATATGACGGCCAAAGTTTTGGAGTTTCAGCTTCAACAGGTTTTAACAACTTCAAATATCTATAGAGTCAAGTAGATGACACAAATATAAATATGTAAGTTATTTGTTCTGAAAAGAAAAACAAAAAACCCTAATATCCACCTACTTATACTTTTTTCTGGTGAGTTTTTGTCTTTCTTTCTTTTTAATCTGCTTTCCAAGGAAAACTGTGCACATCTGAAGGCCAGACTGGCCTGTAGAACCGCTGTCTTAAACTGTACCTTTCTTAGGAAAAGAGCATAAGACCCATATGTCCAATCCACTGCTCCAAGTACAGTTCTGACCCTCAGCAAATCTGAGATTAGGTTAATAAAATTCAAGTCTATTGACAAATAAATATTTATCTTAAAAATCTATGAACAACAGCCAAATGTATCAGCATCCTAAATATAAGGAATTAAACAAAAGAGCTGGACATGGAAATAGTCCTTGGCAACCGGGGGAGATGAGTTAGGACACAGCGTAGAAGTGTAGGCTTGGAGGTGTAAAGTGCTACAGAGAAGTCTTAAGTGGATGGGTTCTAACCTTCCCACCCTGTGCAGTGGGGAGATGCACAGCCTTTGAAATGGGCTCTGGAAAATGGTGAGGATTTCAATGAACAGAAATTGGGAAGGGGAAGTTCTAAGAAATACACAGAGGAAGAAAAGAGAATGACAATGAAAAAAGTTTGTTCAAAAGAAGTATAAAGAAAGAAGGAGTAAAAGAAGAAAATGAAAAACCTCACACACTGGAGCATTTGCTTCTCAAGGACCTGTGTGTATGCTGGGTACTGAGCTTAGTACCTTCCACAAAACTAGCTCATTTAACTCTCACAATCATCTCATTCCAGTAGTAGCAGCACTGAAGATTTCTTCTAAAGTAACTTTCTTCTGTTCCAGAGGCACTAAGTCAGAGTCGTGAAAGCAGTGTTTGGGGAAAATCCTTTAGGCAATGAAGTGCAGGTGAATTTGAAATGGAAGACTAAGAACAGCACAGGGAAGTTGCTGACTTAGCCATTAAAAGTCCTGAACTATCCAAAATCTCCCCCGCAAAAGAAAAGTACAGAACCAGGTGGCTCTATTGGTGAATTCTACCAAACATTTAAGGAAGAATTAATACCAATCCTCCTCAAACTCTCCCAAAAAAATTGAAAAGGAAGAAACACTTCTAAGTTCATTTTACAAAGCCAGCAGTACTCTGATACCAAAATCAAGTAAGGACACTACAAGGAAAGAAAATCACAGCCCAAAATACTGATGAACATAGATGGCAGAAATTCTCAAAAAAATAAATAAATAAATAAATAAACTAGCAAACTGAATTCAGCAGCACAATAAATGAATCATATACTGCAATCAAATGGGACCCATCCCTGGGTTGCAAAGATAGTTCAACATAGACAAATCAGTAAATGTGGTACTCCACATTAACATAATGAGGGATAAAAGTTATATTATCATCTCAGTAGCTGCAGAAAAATTAAATCTGACAAACTTCTACATTCTTTCATGATAAAAACTTTCAATAAATTAGGTATAGAAGGAATGCACCTCAACATAACAAAGGCCATACAAGACATAGCTAACATCACACACAATGGTTTTCAGCTTTTTCTCTAAGATTAGAAATAAGACAAGGTTATTAATCACAGTATTAGAAGTCTTAGTCACAACAATTAGGCAAGAAAAAGAAATTAAAGGAATCCAAATCAGAAAAGAAAAAGGAAAATTCTCTGTTTGTAGATTACACAATCTTATCTTACATGTAAATTACATGATAGAAAATCCTAAAGTGAAAGTGAAGTTGCTCAGTCCTGTCCCACTCTGCAGCCCTGTGGGCTGTAGCCTACCATGCTTCTCCGTCCATGGGATTCTCCAGGCAAGAATACTGGAGTGGGTTACCATTTCCTTCTCCAGGATATCTTCCCAACACAGGGATCGAACCCCAGTCTCCCGCACTGGAGGCAGACGCTTTAACCTCTGAGCCACCAGGGAAGCCCAAAGGCTCCACCAAAGAGCTGTTGGAACTAATAGATAAATTCAGTAAAGTTATAGAATACAAAAGTCAACATACACATTCCACATGTTCCTATATACTAATAATGAACTTTCCAAAAAATTAAGAAAACAATCCCATTTATAAAAAATTCAAAAAATAAAATACTTAAGAATAAATTGAACTAAAGAGGTTAAATATCTATACACTGAACACTATAAAACATCGATGAAAGAAAATAAGGACACAAATAAATGAAAAGATATCCTGTATTCATGAGTTAGGATTAATATTGTCAAAATGTCCTTATTATCTAACAAACTGATCTTCAGTTCTAACAAACTTTCAACAAAGTCATCTTCAGAGCACTGCCCTCAGTGATCTTCAGATTCAGTGCAATCTCTATTGCAATGAACCCACATTCAATGCAATCCCTATCAAAACTTCAATGACATTTTTTTACAGAAATAGAAAAAAAAAATCCTAACGTTTGTATGGAGCTACCAAATACCCTGCCTACCTAAAGAAAAACAGAGCTAGAGGTATCATATTTCCTGATTTCAAATTATATTACAATGGTACAGTGACCAAGACAGCAGGTATTGGCATAAAACAGATATATAGGCCAATTAAACAGAACAGAGAGCAGAGAAAGAAGTAAACCCATGCCCATCCAGCCAACTTATTTTTGACAAAGGCACCAGGACAAAGGCAAAGGAGAAAAGAAAGTCTCTTCAACAAATAGTGTTGGGAAAACTAGATTCCCAAATGAAAAACAATGAAATTGAATCTGTATTTTACATCATATAGAAAATCCAACTCAACATTGAGTAAAGACTTAAGTGTCCAACACCTAGAAGAAAACAGAGGAAAACACCATGACATTGGTCTTGGCAATTATTTTTTGGATATGATATCAGAGGCATAGACAAAAAAAAAAAAAAAAAAAAAAACACAAAAATAAACAAGTTGGACTATATCAAACAAACAAAAAACCTCTGCATAGCAAAGGAAACAATCAGTGAAATGAAAATGTAACCTATAGAATGATAAAATATATTTACAAACCATATATCTGAAAAGTGGCTAATATCTAAAACCCATATAACTCAATAACAAACAAAGAAACCATCTTATTAAAAAAATAGGTACATGACCTGAATAGATATTTTTCTAAAGAAAACATATAAATGGCCAAGAGGTATATGAAAAGGTGTTCAATATCACTAATCATCAGAGAATGCAAATCAAAACCACAATGAGATCTCACTCTACACCTGGTAGTATGGCTATTATCAAAAAGCCAAACGATAAGTGTTGGCAAGGACGTAGAGAAAAGGCAACTCTTAAACATGGTTGGTGATAATGCAAATTTATATAGTCATTATGGAAAACAAAATGGATAAACCTCAAAAAATAAAAAATAGAACTACTGTATCATCCAGCAATCCCACTTCTGGATATATACCCAAAGAGTTGAAATTACCATCTCAAAGAGATACCTGCACTCCCATGTTTAGTACAGCATTGTTCACAATAGCTAAAATATGGAAATAAGTGTTCACCAGCAGATGAATGATAGTGAAAATGTATATATATATGAATAGAAATATTAATATTATGTAATATAAATAATATTAAGCCTTAAAAAAGAAGGAAATCTGCCATTTGCAACAACATAGATGAACATGGAAACCTGGGGAACGTTATGCTGAGTGAAATAAGCCAGACACAGGAAGACAAATACTGTGTGATCTCACTTACATGTGGAATCTATGAGGTTGGACACACAGAAACAGAGTGGAAAACTGGTTACCAAGGGCTAGGTGGGGGGGAAATATGGTGAGATGCTGGTTCAAGGGTACAAACTTTGGTTATCAGATAGATAAATTCTGGAAACTAAAGGGTGACTATAGTTGATAATGCTGCTGCTGCTGCTGCTAAGTCACATCAGTCATGTCCGACTCTGTGTGACCCCATAGACGGCAGCCCACTAGGCTCCCCTGCCCCTGGGATACTGCATTGTATACTTAAAATTTGCTACAAGAGTTGGTCATAAGTGTCTTCACCACAGAAAAAGTTAATAAACATATGGTAACTATGTGAAGTGATGAATATGTTAATTAGTTTGAATTTGGGAATCATTTCACAATGTATACATATATCAAAATATCATCTTTTGCACTTTAAGTATATACAATTTTTATTTGTTAGTCACACCTCAATAAATCTGAGGGGGCGGAAAGGAGTCCTTTACTGACTGCTCCAGTTGAAATAGCCACCTGTATTTTAATATTTTTACCCTGTCTGATTTTCTAAATAGTACTTATCCCTACCTGAAAATCCTAAAGGAAATCAACCCTGAATATTCATTGGAAGGACTGATGCTGAAGCTAAAGCTCCAATATTCTGGCCACCTAATACAAAAAGCTGACTCATTGGAAAAGACCCTGATGCTGGGAAAGATTGAAGGCATGAGGAGAAAGGAATGACAGAGAATGAGATGGTTGGATGGCATCATCAACTCATTGGACATGAGTTTGAGCAAACTCTAGGAGATGGGGAAGGACAGGGAAGCCTGTCGTGTGGCAGTCTGGGATCGAAAGAGTCGGACGTGACCAAGCAACTGAACAACAACTACCTGAAAATACTGTATGTGCTTGTCTTTCCATCTATTTCATGGAGGCTCCCCAGGGGCAGGATTAGGTCTGGTTGCTACTGTCTTCTCAGCCATGCCTGTCCCATGCTAGGCACCTGCTATGAGTTGAATTTTGTCCCCAGAAAGAGCTATTCACGTCCTAACTATGTACCTGTGAAAGTGACCGATTTGAAAAGAGTCTTCATGGATGAAACGTAGGTGTAAGCTAAGATGAAGCCAGTTGGAATAGCAGTGGGCCCTTAGTCTAGAATGACCAGTGTACTTAGAAAGGGAGAAGAGCCTCAGAGACACCCAGTAAGTTCGTTTGATGACAATCAAATGATGCAGCTGAAAACTAAGGAACACAAAGGATTGCTGGCAAAGACCAGAAACACAAAAGGGGCAAGGGAGAACCCTCCTGTAGGGAACATACCCTGCCCACAGCTTGATTTCAGACTTCCAGCTCCCAGAACTATGAGAAAATACTTTTCTGTGTTTTAACCACCTGGTTTCAAGATCGTCTTCTTGTACTAGGATCAAATTTTCAATGACAAAATTTCAAAATGTAGGAAGACAAGAAAAAATGCCTGTAATTCTTTCATTTCAAACCACCAAGAAAATTTGCTTTTAAAAGCTCTGAAATGTAAAACACAGTAGTTGTCATTCAAGATGTCTCTCTCTGTGAGGAGTCAGCTTTGGAAGTCGAAGTCCAGAATTATGACCAAGAACAAAGGCCTATACTTAGTATGAGTTCCAGGGCTATCATTGCAAAGCAAGAATGGCAGCCTAAGTACCTTCCCAAGGCTGTAGCTTGCAGGCCCTCCCTAACTGCTAGTGCTTCTTAATTAAAATTGAAGTTACTAAGTGAACAATTTCAGTTTAATCTGTTTTATGCATATTAATACCCAGCTACTCTGTAATTGGTGACTTTTTCCTCCTTCTTCTATCTTGTTCCTTTTGGATAATGTAATACCCAGAAAGCACCCAAGCTGTATCTCTTCAATGCCCATATGACTCTCAACATTGCTGCCTGGGATCCTCTGAAGAGAAAATAATAATAATAATAACCCATACTAACTCGCTTCAGAAGGTTTGAGTATCCTATCTGAACCAGCTCTTATCTTAACCTGCTGATGTGAGATTTACAAATGGGAGGAGAACAAACAAGGAGTAATTTAAATTTTAATTTTAAAAAACCCTCTATTTTCTTATCCCTTATCAAACTGCCAGCATTTTTCCTGCTGACAATGAGCAAGGGTCACTGGCACAGGCTAGACTCTACCCACAACCAAGGAATCTCTTTCATCTAAAACCCTGATCCCTTTAATAAACAAAATACGAAAAGGCAGTCAAAATTACGCTGTGGCTTTATAAAAGAAGGCAGGGAAATCCTCTGAGTACAATCCCCTACTTGTTATTTTCGCATGCCATGTGACTCCAAGTCATTCTGAAGGATAAAGAGACAAGGGCTGCCACCAGATCCCAGCCACGACGTCCCCTCCGTTCCCAGCCCTGGCCCATCTGTTCTCCAGAGGCCACATGAATGGCATATGTCAAGAGAGTCAGAGCTGTGCAAACTGCCCAAAGAAATCACTCAGCCAACTTCCCTTTGCTTCCACGACTTTAGCAATTGTTGCTGCGCCAACCACCATATGGTGAATAATTAGTTTTTCGACCCTACTCAAGAAAAATGTCCGCTTCATTGCCAAACATTAGCAATATGTGTGTTAATGAACAGTGTGAGCTGAATGCCTATACATTCACAAAAGTTAGGATTTTTTTTTTCTTTGCCAGCTTCAAGCTCTGTCCCTTTTTCTCTGCCTCCTTTCAGATAGGTGATGATAGGGAGTCCGTAGTATTTTAAAGCAAACTGTAATTATTTTTTTTCTTCTTCTGAGAGGCTGCAACCCAATGTGAGATGCCCAGTTTTCACAACCAAATGCATTTCTTTAAATAAACTGGCTTCCATCTTCTTTTTCTCAAAATGAGTGACTTAATCCATGTCAATATGGCTCGTCAAAGCCAAGTACCAGGATGCTCTCTGCCCTTGATGCAGAAGAGGTGAACATAAATTTGTAGTGAGTACCGTTAGTGCTGTCCCAAGCAGGATGAACTTTTTGATCTCTTTAAATAAACACCTCCTCATTCCATCAGAAAATATGATTGGTGCTCTTAGAATAAAGATTTAAGAACCCAGTCAAGATTTCAAGCTCACTGTCCCCAAAGTAGAAGGTTTAATCAGCAGATAATTTCTGTCAAAAGAGGGAAAGATCTCTGTGCAGTCCGAAAATAATCATTTATTCCATATACAGTGCAAGATACAAATACCTATTTGTAACTATTGTTTGTATCTATTTTTGCATTTTCTAGGGTAGGCAATGCTGATTTGCTCCTTAGAGGTTTTACATCAAACTGCTTTCTGACCTTGGCCTTCACGTTCTCTGCATGCAAATGTATGAACTCTGAGAAGAGAGATGGGGAATTGAAATGTTCTCTAATGCAATTCTCAGGGCCTTGCTATAGGTCAGTGGTTCCCAAATATCTTTAGTTTGCAGACCATTTTACCATAGCCAAGTCCTCCAAGATCCTCCCTCCTATTCATGGCTGAAAAAGAACTGCCTCATAGGAATAAATCAGCTGAGGAGGAGCTGATTTAATGAGCCAGTCAAGAGAGGTCTCACAAGAAAAAAGAGTCAGTGCCATAAAATAACAACTGTTATTTTCATTTTATATTTTTAATTAATTAGGGAAATACCGACATCACTGGCTAGACTATCAACTCACTGAGGACATGGTGGGTTCTATTTGCTATTTACTGTGTCTTCAGTACCTAGAGCTTAGCACCAGTGAGATGGTTGGAACCACAGAATATAAATTTTAAGCATGCAGAGGTCAAGGAACTACTTTAAATTGTCTTGAATATTACACAAGAGCAGTCTAGGAACCACGAGACCTTTGGTAGACCATAGTTTGAGAGTTCCTGCCCACGGGCACTGGAAGTTGATATTGAATATAGTAACTAGGGGCATCTTCCATTCCATCTAATTAGAATTATCCTTTTGACTGCCACTGGCCTGTAATTGTCATATTTTTCTCTCTACTCTAAAATTGTAACTGTAGGAAAAAACATTTCATTTTTTCCTACATTTCCATTTTTGGTCAAAGAGCACCTGCCATGGTGTTTTCCATGTACTTTTGTCCAGAAAAGGTAGGGGCAACAGAATAATTTGGAAGTCCTACATCCTGAGCTTCGTGCCAGATGTCACCACCCAGTCACCACCCAGTTCCTTTAAGCCTCAGTTCCCTCATGTGTTTATAAAAGGTAAAGAGAAAGAGAAAGGATAATATCTCCTTTGCAGCATTTTATGGATTAAAAGGTAAGCTGTGCAAACTGCCTAATATGTTTCTTAACAAAGTCTATCATCTATGAAATGTGGTTATTCTTAGTTACAATCAATGACTAAATCCTCAAAGCATCCAATCTACTTAATCCTGGGGCATCCAATTTGAAGGAATCATTAATAAACACTAACCTGGAACATGAGAGGAGCTGATTATGGATCTACCCTCTTATTTTGAGCAAAATATTATATTTTCTCATAGATATCAATTCATAAAACACTAAAAATACATTACTGGGAAAAATAAACAGCTTGAAGTGACTCTCAAGCTGGTTGGACAAACAGGAAGTGGCAATCAGTATTAATTCTGTGGAGAGTGGCATAGACTCATCCATGGAGTGAGCTGAGGTGTGCTATAGAGTCTCCCTTCCTTTCCCAACTTATGTCATTACTAGGTTACCCAGAAATTCTTACCCTTTCATGTAGTCGTGATTTGGAGTTAAGGTGTTGTCTCCAGAAGTCCTCCATGTAAAATCCTACATGGTACTTAGAAGGGAATACCACATTAATTCCCTTAGCACTCATTTCCTCACCTCTGTGGACCTGCCAGGGTAACCACACGAACCTTCTCCAATCTCCACAACCTCAGGAGCCATTCCCAGCATGATCACTTCTGATGCAGCCATCTACCATGAACTCTTTCATGTTCTTCCTCTCTCTTCCCACTCACCCAACTTTTCCTGTCCTCTTTTCTTTGTTAAGATTCAATCCAGAGACTTCCCCAGTGGTCCAGTAGTTAAGACTTTGCCTTCCATTACCTGGGGTATGGGTTGGATTCCTGGTTGGGGACCTAAGATCCCACATGCCTTGGGGCCAAAACACCAAAATATGAAACAGAAGCAATATTCTAACAAATTCAATAAAGACTTTTAAAATGATCCACATAAAAAAGAAAAAAGGAAAAAAAAAAAAAAACACAAAAAAAAAACACAAAAAACTCAATCCAGCCTTGACCTGGCCTCTTCGTTTCAGCCCTTGTCACTTCTCCCCATACGACATTGTAGTAATTGTCCATGTTTCTGTTTCTGTTGGGAATTTCCATCTCTTCTTCTATACCCCAAAGTGAGTCAGACCTCTGCTATTGCTCTACTAATTGCTATCTTATTTTTCTTTTCCCTTTACACAGCCAAACTTTTGGGGAAAGTAAGTATGGTTTACCCTGATCACCTCTACTTTCTCGTTCCAAACTCCTATTTGAATTCTGTCTCCACTGCTGAAACTGCTCTCCACATAGTCAGCACCAAGCCTTAATCACCTAAGCCAATAATTACTTCTGTATCCTCTTCCTCCTTGTCTGCTGGGCAGCATTTCTCTATTTGGTATGTTCCCTACTTTTGTAGCTCATGTTGTCTCTTTAGATGTTGCCCTCTCTGGCTCTCCATCCATATTTCTGATTTTCTTCTTTTCTGTCTACTGCTTAACCATCTCTGCTTAACCATCCACCTCTCTAAAACGTAAAGTGTAAACTGGTGAAAGCTCTTTGCGACCCCATGGTCTATAGCCCAACAGGCTCCTCTGTCCATAGGATTCCCCAGGCAAGAATACTGGAGTGGATTGCCATTCCATTCTCCAGAGGATCTTCCCAATCCAGGGACTGAACCCAGGTCTCCTGCACTGCAAGCAGACTGTTTACCAACTGAGCCACCAGGGAACCCCCTAAAATGTAAGTATCCCTTTAAACAGCACTGACTAAGAGCTTTCTACACAGATGGAAATGTTCTAGATGTGTGCTTTGGTAGTGGCCACCAGTCAGATGTAGCTAGGAAATATTTGAAATGTGGCTAGTGCAACTGAAAAACTAAAGTTAATATTTTAAGTAATTTACATTTGAACTGCTGCATGGGGCTGGCAGCTAGCATGCTAAGCAGTGCAGACATAAAGTTCTGTCACTTCTTGTGTGCGTCCTCTCTCAAGGAACCCTCTCCCAGCACCTGCCCTATCTTACCTACACAGAGAAAAACCAAAGCATCCTCACAGGGCAAAGAAACAGACCATGTTTCCAGGTTCCTTTAAAAAATCTATACGAATTCTTTCACCATTATCTAGAACTCAGCATTTCAGATTCTGTGTTTTACTGCTATACTGATACACTTGAAATGGAAGCCATCCAGGGACAGCTCACAGTAGCATCTGGCTTCTGGACAGCAAACTCTTCTAAGGAGGTCTGAAGAAAGGTTTCCTGGTCACTTGAAATGGTTCTGTTGTGTTCAATCTTTATAATCCTCTCCTCCAAGCCCAGATTTCTCTATAAGGTACGAGCTTCCAGAAGGGTTTTTATTTTCCCCCAACACTTTTATCCTTTTCAGATTTCAGACTGCAGCTTCATCCTGTTGTTGCCAGATCCTTGACACTTGTCAAATCAAAGAGATGCTCTCTGGGGTTTCTTGCTGATTCCTGGTTCACAGGGGCTGGCGAGGCATGAACTGGCAGAAAGGGGCTGGAATGGGGAGCAGTGCAGCAGGGGGAGGGCAGGAGAGGAGGAAGAAGGCAAGAGCCTGAGACTGATCTCAGCAGTTTTTTCCAGCGTATTAGCTGAATCCAACTCTGTAGAGACACAACCGTGGAGCCGCAAGGGACGAACCTATCTCTCCTTTGTCATGAAGATACATAGAAGCACATTTTTATAAAAACAACTTGGAATATTCATTCACATTCAACATAAACATGCTGATGTTTCATCATCTGACTGATTTTTAAACTATAAACAGATTACATTTAGATGACTTTTTTCTTAACTTTCACAACAAAAATAATTCAAGACATAAATATTCTAGTGGGTCCTTGAACAACAGAGTTGAACTGCATGAGTCTGCTTATACAGATACTTCTTTTTTCCAAGAGTAAATACTACAGTACTGCACAGTTCTTGGTTGGTTGAATACATGAATCTGAGGGAACTATGGATACAGAGGGCTATTAGTCATTCACGGATTTTAGACGGTGCAGAAGGGTTGGTCAGCTGTATTTGCATGTTGGGTGTCGAAGACAGGATGACATACTAAGATATATATATTATTGGGTAAATTCAAATATAGATTTGAATTTATATTTCATTTACATGTTACTTGTACTCTAGTAAGGTCATGGTATTTCAGAATTTCCAGTGATATTCAAAAGATCATCTGTACTCAAATAATTCACTCAGAATTTAAATAAAATCATCTATTATGAAATGCATTTAACAGTGTTTCTTAGAAAGTGGGAAAAACTTTTTAAAATTTGCTAGAAAAAAATTAACATGGAAATCAAAAAGGACAGTGAACTTAGAGAGATAAGAGAAAAATGAGATGGTTGCTAAGACTGTCTAGCTCACCACCTTCTAAGAGATTCCTGGCCATGACACGGGGAAGGGGAACCCTGGCAAAATATTTGAACACTTCTCCAGAAAAGATATGTCAATAGCGAATTGGAGTGTAAAAAGATATTCAACATTAGTCATTAACAAGCAAGTTAAAACCATTACACACCTATTATAATGGCTAATTAAAACAACTAAACTGTTGCTGAGATGATGGAGCAACTGGAACTCTCAGACACTGCTGGTGGGAACTTAAGCAGATCGATCACAATGGAAACAATTTAGCAGTTTCTAAAAAAGTTAGAGTTGTTAAGAAGAAAGTTAAACTATGGGATGATCTAACCATTTCCATCCTAGGTATTAATCCAAGGGAAATGAAAACATATGCCCATATGAACACTTGTACACAAATGTTTATACCAACTTTATTTATAAAAGCCCTAGGCTGAGAACAATCCAAATGCCCCTCAACAAGTGAATGAATAAACACACTATGGTGTATTCATGCAGTGGAATACTACTGAGTTCTAATAAGGAGCAAACTGTTGGTATATGCAAAAGCATAGACAAATCTCACAATAATCATTCTGAAAGCAGCCTGACCCCCCTCCAAAAAAGAGTATATACTGCATGATTTCACGTTCATAAAATTCTAGAAAATGCAAACCAATCTACAGTGACAAAAAAGTAACCAATGAGTGGTTGCCTAGGGATGAGAGGCATGGAGAGATAGGATGGAAGGATTACAAAAGCAAACGAGGAAACTTTGGGGGGTAATTGTTATGTTCACTATTGTGAGTGTGGTGAAGATTTCATAGGTGTATATATGTCACATCTTGTATTTGTGTCCCTTAAATATGAGCAGTGTATTTTATATCCATTATGTCTTGATTAAAGAGTTGCCTAGCTTAAGTCTATTTTACATTTTAAAAAGAAAGAAAGATCCCTTAGACTAGAGGGAAAGTACACTTTGATGTTATATGCCTATCATATCTCAGTTTCTTCCTTATCTATAACATTCTTTACCTACAATGCATCCACTGGGTATGTTGTATAATCAATATTTCAAATAAATAATATGTGATGATGTTGATGGAGAAGGAGAAAGATAGACAGACAAGGATGGTTATTGCATTTCTACAGACTTTCAAGGTAGAGGGGTGCTGGGTTGGACACCTCTGGCATGTGATGGGCCTCAAAGACTCAGCAGATACTCAAGTTAATTGATGGTCCTCCTCAACCTTCTCCTTTTAACTGAAGAAACAACTTTCGAAGACTAAAAGTGTTGTAAGGATATCAAGTGACAGTAATAGACTTTCTCTCTCTTCCCATTAAGTCTGGGATATGGCATTCTATGGGCTTTCTTGGTGGCTCAGATGGTAAAGAATCTGCCTGCAATGCAGGAGACCCATGTCCAATCCCTGGGTTGATGAGAAGTGAATGGCTACCCTCTCCAGTATTCTTACCCGGAAAATCACATAGACAGAGGAGACCTGCATGCCGTTCATGGGGTTGCAAAGAGTCAGACATGACTGAGCAACTAAGCACTCACACATGACCTGTTACTCTAAAAGAGATGTAGGCAAGGAGTGATGCCTTTTTGGATCTCATTACAAACGGTGTTCACATTAAGAGAGGTGGCAGAGAAGAATGGATACGCATTGAGTTCCTATTGTGTATCAGGCACTGTAGTCAGTCAGTCAGTCAGTTCAGTCGCTCAGCCCTGTCTGACGCTTTGTGATCCCATGGACTGCAGCACGCCAGGCCTCCCTGTCCATCACCAACTCCCAGAGCTTACTCAGACTCATGTCCACTGAGTCGGTGATACCATCCAACCAGCTCATCCTCTGTCGTCCCCTTCTCCTCCTTCCCTCAATCTTTCCCAGCATCAGGTTCTTTTCAAATGAGTCAGTTCTTCACATCAGGTGGCCAAAGTATTGGAGTTTCAGCTTCAGCATCAGTTCTTCCAATGAATATTAAGGCTGATTTCCTTTAAGATGGACTGGTTGGATCTCCTTGCTGTCCAAGGGACTCTCAAGTCTTCTCTAACATCACAGTTCAAAAGCATCAGTTCTTCAGCACTCAGATTTCTTTATAGTTCAATTCTCACATCCATACATGACTACTGGAAAAACCATAGCTTTGATTAGACAGACTTTTGTTGGTAAAAATGTCTCTGCATTTTAATATGCTGTCTAGGTTGGTCATAGCTTTTCTTCCAAGGAGCAAGCATTTTTTAATTTCATGGCTGCAATCACCATCTGCAGTGATTTTGGACCCCAAGAAAATAGTCAGCCACTGTTTCCACTGTTTCCCCATCTATTTGCCATGAAGTGATGGGACTGGATGCCATGATCCTAGTTTTCTGAATGTTGAGCTTTAAACCAACTTTTTCACTCTCCTCTTTCACTTTCTTGATATTTCTCCCAGCAATCTTGATTCCAGCTTGTGCTTCATCCAGCCTGGCATTTCACATAATGTGCTCTGCATATAAGTGAATCAGCACTGTAGTAGGTGCCCTATAGGCACAACCTCTAGTCCTCCAATCTGCCCAAGTACAGCTTCATAACTTCACCATATAAACTCTCTAAGAAATTTAAGCAAGTTAATCAGAGAGCTTGTAAATGACCAAAAAATCCAAGCTCTTTTTTAAGTTAAAAAAGACTCGAAGATTACATATGCATTTCCCCCTTCTCTTTCTAGAAAAACAAATCTACCCTTAAACAAAACCCCATGACAGAAGCTACAACATGCAGAGACGATGGGACTGAATTAAATTACAGAGATGACGTCAGTTTCTGAGGGTCAGCGTTGATAGGAAAACCTCATTGTCCTGTCACCAGGTCTCTGTTGCCCTTCCAGATGTCAGAACGAAAATAACCAGACAAGTATAGGGGGTAAATTCAAGGGTACTGTTCAAGAACCCTTTGCCTGTTTACCCTGTTTACAACCTGCACTCCACATCCAGGATGCAGAGCGTTGTAAGGACCTGTCGAAGCTGTTGTAACATTGAAGAAAAGAAAAAGAAGACTGTTCTATACATCTGTGTCTCTTTTGTTCTCTCGCATACAGGGTTATCATTACTGTCTTTCTAAATTCCATATATATGCGTTAGTATACTGTATTGGGAAAGGGAGAGGGTGGGATGATTTGGGAGAATGGCATTGAAACATGTATAATATCATATAAGAAATGAATCGCCAGTCCAGGTTCGATGCAGGATACAGGATGCTTGGGGCTGGTGCACTGGGATGAACCAGAGGGATGGTACGGGGAGGGAGGTGGGAGGGGGGTTCAGGATGGGGAACACGTGTACACCCGTGGTGGATTCATGTTGATGTATGGCAAAACCAATACAATAAAAATAAATAAATAAATAAAAATAAAAGATGTATATGTTAGAGTTTTAGTACAAATCCAACTGGAATGATCTGTTTTCAAAGTAAAAATGTTGCTGCCAATGTAGTTAACAAAATTTAAAAATTCTAATGTTCACAAAGGAAAGCAAAACTGTTCTATACCAAGTACACACCAAGTCTTCCCACAGAAATTGAGATATTTAATATCCTCTTTTAGCTTTTTTCTATATAGGTATTTGAATCACAAAATCGATTCAGTTTGAGGTCTTTTTACCCTGAGAAAAAAAATAATTCAGGAAAGTGAAATTAAAGGATTGCTTTAAAAAGAGAAGTATGCTAAAATCAATGATTTTTTGAAAAATTGTGGACACAGTTCTCCACTTCCTAAAGAATATTTACGAAAGGAATTTTGTAGTTGAATAATCTTAAAAGAAGCAACACGGTCAGCCGAGGAATACCTCCTGACATGCCTTTTAATGGTATTTCAGAAGGCAGAATTTTTAGTAATGCTTGAATTGAAACATGGGGATAAAGTCCAACATTTTTCTCCAGGGCTGCTAGCTTTAATAGTACAAATTTATTGACTTGTTACCATAATAAGCACTACCAATTAGTCTAGCCACATGCCCTGCATGTATATATCCAAAAAAAAAAAAAAGATTTTTATCTTTGTCATCTTTAACCCAGACCAGAGACAGTGGCCAAGCTCATGCACGTTACCAGATGTCAGCTGATGCGATCAAAACAGGGAAAGGCCATTAATCTGAAGGCTCTCCTATATCTGTGTAAAATTAAGTTGTTTTCAGTCATTTTCATCTTTGTTACACAATAAGGAGGGGTGGGGGCAGCTGCATCTTGGATCAAAATAAAGAAGTCCTCCTCACTCATCCACAAAGATGAGAGTTAGTCTAATTCAAACTTCTCGAGGCTGTGTTTTCATGGCACAAAGGGAGCAGCTGCTGAAATGACCACGATGATGCCAGAGGGTTGGCCAATGGACACTGAATCCCTCCATGCAGAATTCCACTTGAGAATTCTGAAGGATTCTGTGTATGAGCTGAAGTAGGCAGTAAGGAGCTGCTGCTGCTGCTGCTGCTAAGTCACATCAGTTGTGTCTGACTCTCTGTGACCCCATAGATGGCAGCCCACCAGGCTCCTCTGTCCCTGAGATTCTCCAGGCAAGAACACTGAGTGGGTTGCCATTTTCTTCTCCAAAGCATGAAAGTGAAAAGTGAAAGTCAAGTCACTCAGTCGTGTCTGACTCTTAGCGACACCATGGACTGTAGCCTACAAGGCTCCTCCGTTCATGGGATTTCCCAGGTAAGAGTACTGGAGTGGGGTGCCATTGCCTTCTCCAAGGCAGCAAGGAGCACACTGTCCCTTTCCTCTACTGGGAGAGCTCAGGTTTTTGCCTGTTTCATTTCAATCAATAATAAATATGTCAACCCCTGCTTAGAGAAAGGGAACTACCCACGGCCTGGTACCATGTCAACACACCCACATACGCACACACACCACAGGTGTTTAGATAAATCCTGGGCCAAACTGGACCACTCAGACACTCCAGTCTCAGAAATCTGAAATCCAGACCCAGGGAATAAATCAAATGGCTGGAAAATTCTGGTGGATCTAGGGAATACAGGCACATTTAGGGAGGTCCATGATTGGATAAGTGCAAGCAGTAAGAGAAAGCTGGTTTACAGAAAGAGAAGAGTGAAGGATCAGGTACCCAGAGAGAGAGAGAGAGTAACACTGTTAGCAGAATAATGTGAATGTCTAGCCATCATTCCAGGCTCAGCGTCTCTTTACTTTTTGTTAAAATCTAAGCCTCAGAGACACCCTAGGCTAGATTTTAAGAGGCATTTATATCCAGATGAGATGGAATGAGAACAGTCATCAGTGCCATATATAATCTTTAAATAATTAGCAAAGGAGTCCAAGCTGATTGGAAAATAGGAAAGAGACTTTTTCCTCTGCCCCTGTCTACCTCCTGGCCCAGTGAACAAGGGTTTATGGTCAAAAAATAGAAATTAAAAAATTTTAAAGGCAGAGCCTCCTGTACATATTGTAGACACTGATTCTTGAGGCAAGGCATGTACTCCACTCCCTGCCCTAGAGCCCTGCCTGGATGTACAGGGGAGAGTGGCAATTGTGCAGTCTATCCCAGAAAATACAGACCCTGCACATCAAGTGTCAGGTCAAAGAAAAGTTTCCTGGTGACAATGCTTACTGGAGTTGTAACCCTCTTATATTCCATGAGTACCAGATAATCAGGCAGTGAGAGGGAGGTCTCACTATATCAGGAAGAGCAGCACAAGATAGAGGTGGAGGTAGCCCTGGCTTAGGGCTGGGTGAGGGTTAGGTTCCAAATAGGAAAAGGAGTACGTCAAGGCTGCATATTGTCACCCTGCTTATTTACCTTATATGCAGAGTACATCATGAGAAACACTGAGCTGGAGGAAGCACAAGCTGGAATCAAGATTGCTGGGAGAAATATCAATAACCTCAGATATGCAGATGACACCACCCTTATGGCAGAAAGTGAAGAGGAACTCAAAAGCCTCTTGATGAAAGTGAAAGAGGAGAGTGAAAAAGTTAGCCTAAAGCTCAACATTCAGAAAACTAAGATCATAGCATCTGGTCTCATCACTTCAAGGGAAATAGAGGGGAAACAGTGGAAACAGTGTCAGACTTTATTTTGGGGGGCTCCAAAATCACTGCAGATGGTGATTGCAGCCATGAAATTAAAAGACTCTTACTCCTTGGAAGGAAAGTTACGACCAACCTAGACAGCATATTCAAAAGCAGAGATATTACTTTGCCAACAAAGGTCTGTCTAGTTAAGGCTATGGTTCTTTAAGTGGTCATGCATGGATGTGAGAGTTGGACTGTGAAGAAAGCTGAGCGCCGAAGAATTGATGCTTTTGAACTGTGGTGTTGGAGAAGACTCTTGAGAGTCCCTTGGACTGCAAGGCGATCCAACCAGTCCATTCTAAAGGAGATCAGCCCTGGGATTTCTTTGGAGGGAATGATGCTAAAGCTGAAACTCCAATACTTTGTCCACCTCATGCGAGGAGTTGACTCATTGGAAAAGACCCTGATGCTGGGAGGGATTGGGGGTAGGAGGAAGGGGACAACAGAGGATGAGATGGCTGGATAGCATCACCTACTCAATGGACATGAGTTTGAGTGAACTCCGGGAGTTGGTGATGGACAGGGAGGCCTCGCATACCATGATTCATGGGGTTGCAAAGAGCCGGACATGACTGAGTGACTGAACTGAACTGAACTGAGGGTTAGGGTAAGGATTTAGGCTATTCCCTGAGAACAGACTTGGCTCTTATGAACCTACTTCCCAGCATCAAGCCTAAAAAAGAACAAATAACTTCCAAGTAGATAATGAACAGAAGCAAAGCACATGCTGTGCCTTCTAGAAAGCCTCAAGGAAAATATACTGCTGCCCACTCAAAGATGAAAAAATAAGAGGGACTTCTCTGGTGGTCTGGTGGTTGACTACATTCCCAGTGCAGAGGGCCGGGATTTGATCCCTGTTCAGGGAACTAGATCCTACACACCACAGCTAAGACCAGGTACAGCCAAATTTTTAAAAAGATGAAAAGATATGAACTTATACAATGCTATGTATAAATGGATAAGTAGTTACACACAATAGAGCCATCTGAGGAAGAGAACACATCATCCCAAAAGCTCAGAAAAGCCTCCTGCAACCAAACATTTTGGAAATCTAGAAAACAGTTTGGCATCCTTAACAGGATACAAGACAGAGCTTTATGAAACAGGAACCTGCAAAAGAACAGAATAAGATGAAAGGACAAGAGCATTAAATGGTTTAAAAACATCAGGATGACCAGCAAAGACCCATAAGCAGAGACAAAGCAGAGCAGAGTGAGATAAGGAACAATTCCACGGAAATTAAATGTCCAATAGCAACATCAAGTAAATGGATGAGTAAATGGAATGAGCAACACTGCAAGAAAATCAAATCACTAGCAAGGAAGGTGCAGCAGACGCCGCTGGTACAAACAGAAACCATAATCTCTGCAAACAGAACCCACCTTTGATTCAAGTACCCACAGCTCAGAAAGAGTCCAATTCTTCAGTTCAGGGGGAAGTCCCTGTGAAGGAGAACCACATTCCTTTTACCATGATTGGTTCAGGGGAGAGTGGGAGACTTGGGTAAAGTCAAAGAGACCTGAGGGAAGTCTGCTGGGGGCTTCAGAGAAGAGTTCACTGGGGATGGTGATGAAACACAGATACAGTGATTTTCTTCTGGAATGCGAGACTACATTACTAACTCAAGGGCAGGGCCCCCACCCTAGGCATGGCTTCTGTTAGTTGTCTTTAAAAGAATCCTGATATGCAGGACAAACTTGAAAAGTGCACCCATTCTGAGGGGGAAAAAAAGGACAAAGAAATGAAAACCATCATTGAATAGTAAGTAAGGAGGATAAAGACAAATGACACAAATTAAACTTAAGAATTAAAGGAGTTCCCAAATAAAACTAGAGAACAATTGAAATTCATGCAATGAGCAAAGATATAATTTAAGAAAAATGAGAGCTTCCCTGGTGCCTCAGTGGTAAAGAATCAGCCTGCCAGTGCAGGAGACACAGGTTCAATCCCTGGTCTGGGAAGATTCCACACAGCACGGAGCAACAAAGCCCAGGCACCACAACTGTTGAACCTGTGTTTCAGAGTCCAGGAGTCCCAACTACTGAAGCCTATACACCCCAGAGTTCGTGCTCCTCCACAACAAGAGAAGCGACCATAATAAGAAGCCCGTGAGCTGCAACTAGAGGGCAGCCCCCCACTCACCACAACTAGAGATAAGCCCACACAGCAATTAAGACCCAGCACAGCCAAAATTAATTAATTAATTAAAGTAAAAATGATCCTGGGATGAAAATATCCTGATAATTCAGACCAAAGCACTCACTGTGTTTTAAATAAAATTAATTTTAAGGGTGTCATATAGGCTTATAATAGCAAATTTTGATTTTCATTTCAAGGATAAAGAAAAACTATGCAAGCATTTTCATAGAAAAAGAACAGACATCCATACACCTTAGTACCAGAATTAAGCTAGTATTCTGCTTCTTATGCAATTTTAAATACTAAAGACAATGAATTATCATCTACAAACACCAAATAATTTTACTTTTAGTTTTCATTCATATGAAAAGACAACAGAAAAAAAATGCTTTGTTAAGATATGCAAGGGATCAGAAGATATACCAAGTAAATGTGCATCTTTAAAATTTACTTAAAAATGTCCTTAATAAACTGAAAGGTTAATCAAGATAAAAGGTCATGGTAAACACAGAAAAAATTTAAACATAGATTGGCCTGCCTGAAATGGTTATTATAAATAATATGATTCAAATACATGAAAGGAGCTATATAATTAGTGAATGGATTTATGATTAATTAAATTAAAGCTTTACTAAAAATAATCCCAATAGCTTAGAGGGCTCAAACAAACCTTGTGCACACCAGGAACCAGGGACCCCACAGAGACTGAGACAGAACTGTGTTTGAGTGTCTCCTGCGGAGGTACAGGTCAGCAGTGGCCTGCCGCAGGGGCAGGACCTCTGGGTGCAGCAGACTTGGGTATGGAATAAGCCGTCTTGGAGGAGGTCACCATTAACCCCACCATAGAGCTGCCAGAACTTACACGGAACTGGGAAATAGTCTCTTGGAGGGCACAACAGAAACTTGTGCACCAGGTCCCAGGAGAAAGGAGCAGTGACCCCACAGGAGACTGTCCCAGACTTGCCTGTGGGTGTCCGGGAGTCTCCAGTGGAGGCGTGGGTCAGTGGTGGCCTGCTGCAGGGCTGGGGGCACTGAGTGTAGCAGTACATGCATGGGATCTTTTGAGGGAGGTCGCCATTATCTTCATTACCTCCACCGTAGTTTGGTCCCAGGTAAATAGCAGGGAGGGAACACAGCTCCATCCATCAATAGAAAATTGGATTAAAAATTTACTGAGCATGGCCCTGTGCATCAGAACAAGACCCAGTTTCCCCTCAGTCAGTCTCTTCCATCAGGAAGCTTCCATAAGCCTGTTATCCTTCTCCATCAGAGGGCAAAGAGAGTGAAAACCAGAATCACAGAAAACTAACCAATCTAATCACATGGACCACAGCCTTGTCTAACTCAGTGAAACTATGAGCCATGCCATGTAAGGCCACCCAAGACGGACGGGTCATGGTGGAGAGTTCTAAGACAATGAGGTCCACTGGAGAAGGGAATGGCAAACCACTCCAGTAGTCTTACCTTCAGAACCACAAGAACAGTATGAAAAGGCAAAATGATAAGACACTGAAAGATCAACTCCCCAAGTCAGTAGGTGACCAGTATGCTACTGGAGAGCAGTGGAAAAATAACTCCAGAAAGAAAGAATGAAAAGATGGAACCAAAGCAAAAACAACACCCAGTTGTGGATGTGACTGGTGATGGAAGCAAAGTCCGAAGCTAAACAGCAATATTGCATAGGAACCTGGAATGTTAGGCCCATGAATCAAGGTAAATTGGCAGTGGTCAAACAGGAGGTGGCAAGAGTGAACATCAACATTTTAGGAATCAGCAAACTAAAATGGACTGGAATGGGTGAATTTAACTCAGATGACCATTGTATCTACTACTGTGGGCAAGAATCCCTTAGAACAAATGGAATAGCCATCATAGTCAACAAGAGTTTGAAATGCAGTACTTGGATGCAGTCTCAAAAGCAACAGAATGATCTCTATTTATTTCCAAGGCAAACCATTCAATATCACAGTAATCCAAGTCTATGCTCCAACCAGTAATGCTGAAGAAGCTGAAGTTGAATGGTTCTATGAAGACCTATAAGACCTTCTAGAACTAACACCCAAAAAAGATGTCCTTTTCATTATAGGGGACTGGAATGCAAAAGTAGGAAGTCAAGAAACACCTGGAGTAACAGGCAAATTTGGCCTTGGAGTACAGAATGAAGCAGGGCAAAGGCTAATAGAGTCTGGCCAAGAGAACGCACTGGTCATAGCAAACACCCTCTTCCAACAACACACAAGAACTCTACACATGGACATCACCAGATAGTCAATACCGAAATCAGATTGATTATATTCTTTGCAGCCAAAGATGGAGAAGCTCTATATAGTCAGCAAAAACAAGATAGGGAGCTGACTGTGGCTCAGATCATGAACTCCTTAAGGCCAAATTCAGACTGAAATTGAAGAAAGTAGGGAAAACCACTAGACCATTCAGGTATGAGCTAAATCAAATCCCTTATGATTATACAGTGGAAGTGAGAAATAGATTCAAGGGATTAGATCTAATAGACAGAAGTGCCTAAGGAACTATGGATGGAGGTTCATGACATTCTACAGGAAGCAGGGATCAAGATCATCCCCAAGAAAAAGAAATGCAAAAAGGCAAAATGGTTGTCTGAGGAGGCCTCACAAATAGATGTGAAAAGAAGAAAAGTGAAAGGCAAAGGAGAAAAGGACAGATATACCCATTTGAATGCAGAGTTTCAAAGAATAGCAAGGAGAGATAAGAAAGCCTTCCTCAGTAATCAATGCAAAGAAATAGAGGAAACAAACAAAATGGGAAAGACTAGAGAGCTCTTCAAGAAAATTAGAGATACCAAGGGAAAATTTCATGCAAAGATGGGCACAATAAAGGACAAAAACAGTATGAACTTCACAGAAGCAGAAGATATTAAGAAGAGGTGGCAACAATACGCAGAAGAACTATACAAAAAAGATCTTCATGACCCAGATAACCACGATGGTGTGATCACTCACCTAGAGCCAGACATCCTGGAATGTGAAGTCAAGTGGGCCTTAGGAAGCATCACTACGAACAAAGCTAGTGGAGGTGATAGAATTCTGGTTGAACTATTTCAAATCCTAAAAGATGATGCTGTCAAAGTGCTGCACTCAATATGCCAGCAAATTTGGAAAACTCAGCAGTGGCCACAGGACTGGAAATGGTTAGTTTCATTCCAATCCCAAAGAAAGGCAATGCCAATGAATGCTCAAACTACCGCACAATTGCATTCATATCACATGCTAGTAAGAGGTGAGATGAGGTGAAGTCGCTCAGTCGTGTCCTACTCTTTGCGACCCCGTGGACTGTAACCTACTAGGCTTCTCCATCCATGGGGTTCTCCAGGCAAGAATACTGGAGTGGATTGCTATATCCTTCTCCAGGGGATCTTCCCGACCCAGGGATCGAACCCAGGTCTCCCGCATTGGAGGCAGACTCTTTAACCTCTGAGCCACCAGGGTGCCAGACACACTAGTAAAGTAATGCTCAAAATTCTCCAAGCCAGGCTTCAGCAATATGTGAACTGTGAACTTCCAGATGTTCAAGCTGGTTTTAGAAAAGGCAGAGGAACCAGAGAACAATTGCCAACATCTGCTGGATCATGGAAAAAGCAAGAGAGTTCCAGAAAAACATCTCTTTCTGCTTTATTGACTATGCCAAAGCCTTTGACTGTGTGGATCACAATAAACTGGAAAATTCTGAAAGAGATGGAAATACCAGACCACCTGACCTGCCTCTTGAGAAACCTGTATGCAGGTCAGGAAGCAACAGTTAGAACTGGACATGGAACAACAGACTGGTTCCAAATAGGAAAAGGAGTACATCAAGGCTGTATACTGTCACCCTGCTTATTTAACTTATATGCAGAGTACATCCAGCCCAGAAACACTGGGCTGAAGAAACACAAGCTGGAATCAAGATTGCCAGGAGAAACATCAATAACCTCAGATATGCAGGTGACACCACCCTTCTAGCAGAAAGTGAAGAGGAACTAAAAAGCCTCTTGATGAAAGTGAAGGAGGAGAGTGAAAAAGTTGGCTTAAAGCTCAACATTCAGAAAACTAAGATCATGGCATCCAGTCCCATCACTTCATGGCAGATAGATGGAGAAACAGTGGAAACAGTGGCAGACTTTTTTGGGGGAGACTTTTTTTCGCTGCAGAGGGTGATTGCAGCCATGAAATTACTCCTTGGAAGGAATGTTATAATCAACCTAGACAGCATATTAAACAGCAGAGACATTACTTTACCAACAAAAGTCCATCTAGTCAAAGCTACGGTTTTTCCAGTAGTCATGTATGGATATGAGAGTTGGACTGTAAAGAAAGCTGAGCACCGATGAATTGATGCTTTTGGACTGTGGTGTTGGAGAAGACTCTTTAGTGTCCCTTTCGACTGCAAGGAGATCCAAGCAGTTAATCCTAAAGGAAATAAGTCCTGAATATTCACTGGAACGACTGATGCTGAAGCTAAAACTCCAATACTTTGGCAAGCTAATGTGAAGAGCTGACTCATTTGAAAAGACACTGGTGCTAAGAAAGATTGAAGGCAGGAGAAGAAGGGTATGACAGAGGATGAGATGGTTGGATGGCATCACAGATTCAATGGGCATGAGTTTGAGTAAACTCCGGGAGTTGATGATGGACAGGGACGCCTGCATGCTGCAGTCCATGGGATCACAAAGAGTCGGACAAGACTGAGTGACTGAACTGAACTGAACTGAACTGAATATCCCAAATCTTAAATTACATAAACAAAGACTGAAAAGTTAAGAGATACTGGAGGTAGGCATAGCTTGCTAAACTCCTTGTTTCAAATACATTTTTTCATAAATTTTCTCAACTACAAATATATATTGAAGAATTTATTTGAAACTATTAGGAAAAAAAAAAGGAGCTATTAGAGGTAACCCCTAAGAAATGACAGTATTATTATCCACATGTTTCAGTGGAAGGAAAAGTTAGAGAGTTAGTATCTACCCTTAGAAGAAAAGACAGATAAATGTATCATTTATCTCAAGATGGGCAAGATTTTCTTGGCATGAAAATTGTGGTTTTTTAATAAAGTCTTCTTGATCACATCCCTGTGAAAAGCCCGGTCTCTTTAGGAACTGCACAAAATGGTCTCACACATCATACGCAACAATTACGGAAGGCAGTAGTTAGTGTTCAGGTGAGAGGAGGTTCTGAAATCAAACTCTGGTTTGAAAATTTAGCTCTGCAGTGGACAAGCTGTGTGTTCTTAAAATAAAATAACATATCAAAGTGCTAAGCAGAGTTAATGATACCACTAAACAGTCGATAAATATTACCTACAATTATTATTGCTTCTATCTAATCTTTCCAATATCAGAATAAATTGCTACCCACCAGATGTAGCTTATAGCCCCCACTTTTATGTGAAGAATTCTCAAATATGTTGGCCAAAAAATGTAATAACACTATTCTGTTATTTTGCTATTAATATCTTATGGAATAAGAAGTTTATTTCTCCCCGAAAAGCATAATCTGTGAAGCAGATGGATCATGGTAAACAATTAAATATTACTCGAATTCTTCATATATGGCCTGTTACAATGTGCATTTCTATAAAGAAAATTAGCTCATTTGTCATTGGTAAATAACGGATGAGGTCAATATAATGCAGTCATTTGAAAATCACATTTTTTTTCATATCTAGCTTTCCCAATGTGTTAATGTTTGAACCACTAGTAAAAGCAGCTGAATTTAACTTGCCCTAATATAGCTTCCTGGTGGCTCAGACAGTAAAGTGGAGAAGGAAATGGCAACCCACTCCAGTATTCTTGCCTGGAGAACCCCAGGGACAGAGGAGCCTGGTGGGCTGCCATCTATGGGGTCACACAGAGTCAGACACAATTGAAGTGACTTAGCAGCAGCAGCAGCAGATGGTAAAGAATCTGCCTGCCATGAAGGAGACCTGGGTTCAATCCCTGGGCTGATAATATCCCCTGGAGAAGGGCATGGCAACCCACTCCAGTATTCTTGCCTGGAGCATCCCCATGAACAGAGGAACCTGGTGGGCTGCAGTCCATGGGGCCGGAGTCAGACATGACTGAGCAGTTAGCACAGCACAGCAATATAGCTGAACACAGCAAGTTATGCAGGATCCACCATCACAGCCTTCTTACTCTGTCTGACCAGCAGCTCAGTCCTGCAAAGTTAATCATGAAAATCTCCCAAATCACTATGCATTTGCCCTTGCCTACAAAATTTAGCAACCTCAACACTTCCTTGTATTTTCTGACATTAAACTACCTTAAGATTCTTTAAGAGTCATATTTAGCAATGAAAAGGAAATGTACTGATGTGGAAAGAACTTCAAGATAGATTATTAACTGAAAAATGAAAGATGCAGACACCTTGCACAATGTGCTCTCTTTTGCATCCGAAAAGGAGAAAAAAGTTAAAAATTATGCCCTGCTTTTACATTTTTAAAAAAGCTGTAAAAAAGACAGAAAAAGCTGTTAAAAGGGGCTACCTTGCTGGGTCTGGAAACTTGCTCTTTTTTTTTTTTTAATTGGAGTATAATTCCTTTACAATGTTGTATTACTTTCTGCTGTACAACAACATAAATCCACTATAAGCACACATATATCCCCTCCCAGTTGAGCTGAGCAATCTGTGCTAGATAGCAGCTTCTCACTGGCTAGTTATTTACACATGGTAGTATATATAGTTCAGAGCTACTCTCTGTTTGTCGCACCTTCCCCTTCCCCCACTGTGTCCACCAAGTTCGTTCTCTACATCAGCATCTCTATTCCTGCCCTGCAAATAGCTTCATCTGTATCATTTTTTCTAGATTCCATATGATGTAGATATTGATACAGATAAATACATATGTATGTGTTAATATACAATATTTGTTTTTCTCTTTCTGACTTACTTCATGCTGTATAACTGACTCTAGGTTCATCCATGTCTCTACAAATGACCCAATTTCATTCATTTTTTATAGCTGAGTAGCATTCCATTGTATATATGGACCACATCTTTATCCATTCATCTGTTGATGGACATCTAGGTTGCTTCCATGTCCTGGCTATTGTAAATAGTGCTGTGATGAACACTGAGGTACATGTGTCTGTTTGAATTACGGTTTTCTCAGGGTATATGCCTGTAGTGAGATTGATGGGTCATATGGTTCTTTATACTCTTCAGCCATTTAGGGAATTTCCCATACTTTGGGAATGCAATAAACAAAAATTAAAAGGTTTTTAAAATGTTGTATTTAGTGCTCTGGTTCTTTAGCAGAAATTCAACATATCTTTTTAACAGCATCAGTATTTTTGTCTTGTTACTATTTCTGTAACTTTCCAAAACTGCATATGCTATGAGTGATCAGTCCAACTTTATTTTTTCCATTTTTGTATGTGATTTTGCAGAACATAGGTTTTTTTTTTTGAAAAAAAACATAACTCGTAATAACTGTCAACTAGCCATAGCTCTTTCTGTCTCCCATGTTCTCCTTCTCCTTCCAGTCTCCTATCAAATCCAGTCTTACATCAACCATCTCATACTGTCTACCATGTAGAGAGACAGGTCTTAGAGATCTTCTAACATCTGTCACTTCCAGGAGAGACAGAGGAGTGTATTTGACACTTGAAGTGACTGTTTGTTATGACGAAGCAACGCTATGTCTCCAAACGAGCAGCCAGATACCAAGCAAAGGACTTTAGTTCTCATACACACTGGAAATAAATTAAGGACTATTTCTTCTCAAAAAGGCTTTCCAGGTGCTCAGAGGTAAAGAATGCACCTGCCAATGCAGGAGATATCAGAGATGGCAGCTCTGTCCCTGGGTTGGGAAGACCCCCTGGAGGACGAAACAGCAAATCACTCCAGTGTTCTTGCCAGGAAAATCCTGCGCTGTCCATGGTATCACAAAGAGTCAGACACAACTGAGTACACACACCATTGCTAAAAGAAAAAAGAAAAAAGTTCCTTTTAAAAGCATTAGTCTGTAGAGGACACCATAGAATTTCAACACTCAAGTGATAACAGCAAGTCATTCAATAGCAAATATCTTTCCATTTCATAGCTCATACCCCTAGGCCACCCAACATTTCTTGGATAAACACAGTTTCACAATCTCAAGACACATGCATTAGTTTCAAAGAAAATGGTTTAATTTCACAAGGTACTAGCCTAGACTCAGAAGTATTAATTAACTACCTAACAGTCTATGAAGTCTTAATCCACAGGCTGCTGTTTTTAGTAGCTTATGAAGTAAGTTTAGTGACAGTTATTTCTTACAGAAGAAAAACATGCTAAACATCAAGGATAGTATAAGCATTCTAACCCAATTTGATTATATCTAATAAACGATCGGTTAATCAAAAAAAAGCAAGAAATCCAAATATTCTTCCTATATATATATTTTTTATTTGTTTAAAACATACATCTGCATATGTCTGCATACTGTTAACCAAACTTTTGATGTAGGGTCAAGGCCTTTTCTTTGAGCATGGGTCTAAGAGCTGATGGAGTTTCAAGTTTCCTTTCTTGCATAAGCTGCATTCATAATATACATCTACAATTACCCACCTGCAGTTTCTAGTTTCCATTTCCTAAAGTAGAGTGGAATGCTTCCAGAGTGAGCTAAATGCAGATTCATTCTAGATTTAGTAATTTCCTCTTATATTCTTACTACTATCAATAATTGTAAGCCTAATTTAAAACTATTTCTGAAGCATTCAACTTAGTACTTTCAAAGAAACAACTCGTTTGCCTTCATGTAATATTTAATTGTTACATGATCATAATACATACACAACTGGCAGACACACGTTAGAGAAAAGACAACAGATTCTTGACAAACATAATACTCACTGGTGAGAAAAATAGATGGATAAAATAGACACCCACAGCAGACAGCAATATGCTGTGGGTATCATAATGTCCTGCTAAGGAGATGGGGGAAGTTGGTGAATCTGGAGGAAGTAGAAAGTCAGTCAAGTTGGGGGTTGTAAGAGAATATTTACTGTCATCTGGGAGTATATAATCTTTAAATACTTCAGTTTTGGAATAACTGAAACCCAGATGGCATGTGCCAGCAGCTGTGACATGGAACTTTTACAGAAGACAAAGAGTTGAAAGATAATATTCAAGATTTTCTAATCTCAAGCCTTTATGTAACAGAGAAGTACATTTTAGCTCAAAGAATACAGGTGACTTTTCCAAATTCACTCAGCTGATTAATAGTGAAAACAAAAGTCCTCACTCCTGAGTCAACATACAGTTCAGTTCAGTTCAGTTGCTCAGTCATGTCTGACTCTTTGCGACCTCATGAACCGCAGCACGCCAGGCCTCCCTGTCTATCACCATTTCCCGGAGTTCACCCACACTCAAGTCCATTGAGTCGGTGATGCCATCCAACCATTTCACCCTCTGTCGTCCCCTTCTCCTCCTTCCCTCAGTCTTTCCCAACTCAGGGTCTTTTCACATGAGTCAGCTCTTCACATCAGGTGGCCAGAATACTGGAGTTTCAGCTTCAACATCAGTCCTTCCAATGAACACCAGGACCAATCTCCTTTAGGATGGACTGGTTGGATATCCTTGCAGTCCAAGGGACTCTCAAGAGTCTTCTCCAACACCACAGTTCAAAAGCATCAATTCTTGGGCACTCAGCTTTCCCCATAGTCCAACTCTCACATCCATACATGACTACTGGAAAAACCATAGCCTTGACTAGGCGGGCCTTTGTTGACAAAGTAATGTGTCTGGTTTTTAATATGCTATCTAGGTTGGTCATAAATTTCCTTCCAAGGAGTAAGCGTCTTTTAATTTCATTGCTGCAATCACCATCTGCACTGATATTGGAGCCAAAAAAAAAAAAGTCTGCCACTGTTCCCCCATCTATTTGCCATGAAGTGATGGGACTGGATGCCATGATCTTCGTTTTCTGAATGTTGAGCTTTAAGCCAACTTTTTCACTCTTCTTGTTCACTATCATCAAGAGGCTCTTTAGTTCTTTTTCGCTTTCTGCCAGAAGGGTGGTGTCATCTGCCTATCTGAGGTTATTGATATTTCTCCCGGCAATCTTGATTCCAGCTTGTGCTTCATCCAGCCCAGTGTTTCTGGGCTGGATGTACTCTCCATATAAGTTAAATAAGCAAGGTGACAATATACAGCCTTGATGTACTCCTTTTCCTATTTGGAACCAGTCTGTTGTTCCATGTCCAGTTCTAACTGTTGCTTCCTGACCTGCATATAGGTTTCTCAAGAGGTAGGTCAGGTAGTCTGGTATTTCCATCTCTTTCAGAATTTTCCAGTTTATTGTGATCCACACAGTCAAAGGCTTTGGCATAGTCAATAAAGCAGAAATCGATGTTTTTCTGGATCTCTCTTGCTTTTTCCATGATCCAGCAGATGTTGGCAATTTGATCTCTGGTTCCTCTGCCTTTTCTAAAACCAGCTTGAACATCTGGAAGTTCACAGTTCACATATTGCTGAAGCCTGGCTTGGAGAATTTTGAGCATTACTTTACTAGCGTGTAAGAGGAGTGCAATTGTGTGGTAGTTTGAGCATTCATTGGCACTGCCTTTCTTTGGGATTGGAATGAAAACTAACCATTTCCAATCCTGTGGCCACTGCTGAGTTTTCCAAATTTGCTGGCATATTGAGTGCAGCACTTTCACAGCATCATCTTTCAGGATTTGAAACAGCTCAACTGGAATTCCATCACCTCCACTAGCTTTGTTCGTAGTGATGCTTTCTAAGGCCCACTTGACTTCACATTCCAGGATGTCTGGCTCCAGGTGAGTGATCACACCATTGTGGTTATCTGGGTCATGAATAGTTCTTCTGCGTATTCTTGCCACCTCGTCTTAATATCTTCTGCTTCTGTTAAGTCCATACCATTTCTGTCCTTTATTGAGCCCATCTTTGCATGAAATTTTCCCTTGATATCTCTAATTTTCTTGAAGAGCTCTCTAATCTTTCCCATTCTATTTTTTTCCTCTATTTCTTTGCACTGATCACTGAGGAAGGCTTTTTTTATCTCTCCTTGCTATTCTTTGGAACTCTGCATTCAGATGCTTATATCTTTCCCTTTCTCCTCTGCTTTTTGCTTCTATTCTTTTCATAGCTATTTTAACGTGTCCTCAGACAACCATTTTGCCTTTTTGTATTTCTTTTGCTTGAGGATGGTCTTGATCCCTGTCTCCTGTACAATGTCATGAACCTCTGTCCATAGTTTATCAGCCACTCTGTCTATCAGATCTAGTCCCTTAAATCTATTTCTCACTTCCACTGTATAATCATAAGGGATTTGATTTCGGTCACAACCGAATGGTCTAGTGGTTTTCCCCACTTAAGCCTGAATTTGGCAATAAGGAGTTCATGGTCTGAGCCACAGTCAGCCCCCAGTCTTGTTTTTGTTGACTGTATAGAGCTTCTCCATCTTTGGCTGCAACGAATATAATCAATCTGATTTTGGTGTTGGCCATCTGGTGATGTCCATGTATAGAGTCTTTTCTTGTGTTGTTGGAAGACGGTGTTTGCTATGACCAGGGCGTTCTCTTGGCCAAACTCTATTAGCCTTTGCCCTGCTTCATTCTGTACTCCAAGGCCAAATTTGCCTGTTACTCCAGGTGTTTCTTGACCTCCTACTTTTACATTCCAGTCCCCTATAATGAAAAGGACATCTTTTTTGAATGTTAGTTCTAGAAGGTCTTGTATGTCTTCATAGAACCATTCAACTTCAACATACAGGGTGCTGGTTATTATCTATTTACCTCCATCCCACCTACAATTACTTTCCTCTCTTCTGGCAAGATCTGTGCCACAGGTGGCTTGTCTCCACTGAGTGTATCACCAGTCTTCCTCTTCTTTTGCCTCCCAGTTGGGTTTGGTTTGCAGGAGGCACTGAGAGACTGAGGGGATGAAAGACAAAGGTGTCTAATTCTCCCGCTGTGTTTCACCACAGTACCAGCACGTCCTTCTATATTGTAATTTCTTTCAGCAGACAGCTCCAACTTCCACCAGGCGCTGGTAACAACACCTAGAAATAGTCACTGCCTTCCAGCCTCCTTATCTTAACTCCCTCGTGCCTCAAGTTATAGAGCCTAAATCCTCCCACTTCTCGGCATATTGCTCCTTTACTAAATTCTTTTCTCTGAGATGCCCACTTCTTAAAATATCCTGATGTTTTATTTGTTTATTTATTGACTGAGAGATCCTAGTTCCCCAACCAGGGACTGAACCCAAGCCCCCTGCATTGGGAGGTCAGAGTCTTAACCACGGGACCACAAGGGAAGTCCCTGTGAGACTCTTTTAAATGTGCCAAATATTTCTTTCTGGATCCTAGTTATAGGGCCAGTTATCACTATATGATTCTCCAATCATATTTTCCCCTGCCCTGAAAACACAAAATCTTCACTTTTTAAAATTTACACCAGCACTTTAAGGGCAACTAATGGAATATCTTGATTTTATCTTGTGTTTTCAGACATTTCTTTAGGAAGTGTTGTAGCCTGGATTTCTTTGGGTTTATCTACTTGGGATTCTCTCAGCTTCCTGAACGTGCGGGTTTATGTCTTTCACCAAATTTGGGGAATTTCCAGTCATTATCTCTTCAAATAGTTCTCTGTGTTACTCTGTCTCCTCTCCTTCAGGGACTCCAACCACTCTTGGTTATCATCATGTGTGTCCCCCAGGGGTTTGTTGTTGTTTTTATCAGTCCATTTTCTCTCCCTTGTTCAGATTGGGGAAATTCTGTTGATCTGTCTGAATACTTGGATTTTAAAAAAGAGAGAGATGTGAAAAAATCTTATTAGAAATGTATGTCTAAGGCATTTCCCTGAAAATTCATAACATACTTTTCTTCCAAAGCTCTATATACAACTGCTGCTGCTGCTGCTGCTGCTTCTAAGTTGCTTCAGTTGTATCCAACTCTGTGAGACCCCATATATACAACTAGATTCTTATTTTCCTGTCATGATTTAACTGTTACTTTTGCAGGAAGTAGCTCCAATTTTATTTCCTTTATTGATCTTTTCACAATGTGTACTGATGTTGTCTATAGGTTTTTAGTGGTTTCTTTTCTGCTTCCTTCCCTGGGGAGCCAGCTTTCAAGGGCAGGGATCAAACCTTGTTCACTACTGGTTTGCACTGAGCTGGCTGTCTGCAAATATCATTATGAACAAAAAGTGAATAAATCTACTACCCCTTATATATCCAAGAAGAAACAACTGGCAGGTCCACATATTTTAGTGATGGGGCTGAAGCTGGACCAAGAAAAAGATAACACCTATGCTCACAACCTGGGAATTTTAACTTCCTGGGGTGTGTAACCTCCAACAAGGGGAGCCCACTTGTGGCCCCTTCTTACCCAGATATGCCTACAAATCTTAGTAAAATCAGATTTAACTGGTATCCAAAAATTGTTCAGACTAAAAGATTAATACAAATCTTTAATTCCAGTCTGTTGAGGAAAGATGGAAGAAGGTTTAGATTCATTTCTGTTGTTGTGTCCGACTCTTTGCGACTCTTTGCAACCCCATGGACTGTAGCACACCAGGCTTCCCTTCACTATCTCTTAGAGTTTGCTCAAACTCCTGTCCATTGAGTGATGCTAACTAATCATCTCACACAACAAATTCCTTAAAAGCCTTTTCCCCTAACTTCCTGCCCCATCTTCTCCCCTTCCTTCCCCACTTCTCCTACTCTCTCCCCTTCCTGCTCTCTCCTATATCGCAACACAGTCCTCCATTTCTCCCCACAACAAGCCCCCAAAGCCCTCCTCCACACCAGCTGGCACCATAGGCTCCTTTGCCCTTTCTTCTCTGCCCTCCTTGACATTGTCATTTTTCTTCTCTTGCTCTGCATACATTTTGGATTCTTTTTTTTTTTTCTTCTGGTTCTTTGCTCTCCTCTCACCCTGATCTGATATACAAGGCCAAGAAGCTCCCTGGAGAGGGCAGAATCTTCCTTGCTGGTCAGTTTGAAGAGGAGACCAAGTGGGCGGAGGCACAAGAAAGGATGCTCACTCTGGAAGGAAGGGGAGGGGGGAGGATGCCGTGTAAAAGAGAGGTGACAAAAAGCAAAAACAAGTCCCTTCCCCACCTCACAGTGACATTCGCACAGACAAGGACAAGATGCCATTGTAACTGTACCTGTTGGTTCATTTCACAGCTTTCTCTCCCCCCTCAGCCACTCCCCTGTCCTCCAGGTGTTTCTCCCTCTCTGTTGTTTTGTCCTACAAGGTTTCAATCAGGGTTTTCCAGCCTATGAATGATAAGAACTATGCACTGTGGGCTCAGAACAGAAACTGCCATTTTACTTCCTCACTCTGAAGAAGGCACAATTCAGTAAGAAACTTGAAACACAGCCTAGAAGTATTTATCTCACTGTTGAAGGTAATGGTTTAAAAAAGCTTAAATGAGGGCTTCCCTCAGTGGCCCAGTGGTTAAGAATCTGCCTTAGCTGGGGACATGGGTTCACATCCCACATGCCACGGAGCAGCTAAGCCTGTGCACCGCAACTATTGAGCCTGTGCTATAGAGCCTGGGAGCACAACCCCTGAGCCCACGTGCAACAGCTGCTCACCCTAGAGTCTGTGCTCTGCAACAAGAGAAGTCACCACAATGAGAAACCTGGGCACTGCAACTAGAGAGAAGTCCCCATTCACTGCAACTAGAGAAAGCCCGCAAGTAGCAATGAAGACCCACTGCAGCCGAAAGATGCTTAAACAAACTGGCTTCAAGCTATGAAAAAGTAGCAGCAGAGGTTCGGGTCCTAGGCTCTGGAGAGTGACTGAGCTATTTCAGTCCCACCACTAAGCAGTGGCCTAAGCCCCTAGCCAGATGCTGAGCATCCCTGATGCCAGCTACTCTGTCGGGAAATGCAAAGGATAATATGCTGCCCCAGAGGGGTTCTCTGAGGGTGAAATAAATACTTCAGGTGAAGTGTTAAATCAATACCTGGCAGATAGTCAAGTTCAACGAACTTTAGCTGTTGTCTTGGCTGTTGTTGAATCACACATAGGCTGACTGATCTTATCCCAGAAAACAAGGAAGTGTGGATTTATGAAAGACAAACAGACCAAAAGGGGTTGGGACCAACATTTGCATATCTATCTAGCCAAGGGCCTTATCGGATACCCCTCAACATGTCCTAACTGGCTTTCATTCAGTCCTTCCTCTGGTTTACATGTGAAGGACAGCAACATGCAACTTTTCACTCACAGGAAATCATGCAGAATGTAGGGCCCACAAGACACTGTGAGTTTCCCCTGGGGCACAGAGGTACAAACAAGCACTTTGCACACTGAGAGATTACAGAAGCCCACCTTCCAGAGGGGCTGGGCCAATGGACCCAATGGCCGGGGCACTCATAGAAGATTCCAGTCCTTCTGTTCTCTCAAACGTCCACAGAATTTAAATGGTGGGAGGTGGGGGCGGGAGTGAGGGGCCAGAGAGGGAGGGTGGTCAGCACAAAGGCACCGTGAGTAAAGGCGACTTGCTATATTAATCCGTGTGATTAATCCAGCATGCTAAGGAAGAATCTTTACAGAATCGAAACTTACGTGGTTTTGATCCGGGGAGATTAGAAAACAGTGTTGCTTTTACTTGCCAGTGCCTCCTTGGCTTTGCGCTAGAGCTGTATTCTTCGGAGTCCAGTAGGAACAAAGGAGGAAGCATTTCTGTGAGCATGGGGAGCAAGGGCACATTGACAAATGTCCTTCTTCCCCTCCCCTTCTGGGAGACCCTTCCTGAATTTCCCAAGAACTTGGCCCAGGGATTGTGTTTGCATTATTTCCCTCCAAAAGCCAAACGACGGAAAATTTCACCCCTCCTCCACCCAGTGCAGATTTCTGTCAACCCATGAAAAGTGGTTTTCACCCAGGCCTGGTGGATGGCAGATCCCACCCCAAGCTCTTTGCAAGACAGCAGCAAGAATGGCGCTGAAGCTTTCACGGTTCCAGTGGGAATCACAGCTTCTTCAGGAGGGGGAGTAGCCTGAAAGCATCCTGTCAGAAACCGGGAAGAACGGGAGCCTTTGGAAATGGCAGGGAAAGAGCAAGAAAGCCTCCAGCAAATGCAAACTTATCTGGGCAAGGCCTAGTCAGGGTTCATCCACCTCTGGTGGGCTATGAGGTAATTCTGAGCTACATCTGAGCAAACAATGACATTTTGAAGCCATTTCATCTCTCCTAATTATACTTGGGAAAGTAAAAGTGAAAATGGCTCAGTTGTGTCTGACTCTTTGCAACCCCATGGACTACACAGTCCACGGAATTCTCCAAGCCAGAATACTGGAGTGGGTAGCCTTTCCCTTCTCCAAGGCATCTTCCCAACACAGAGATCAAACCCAGGCCTCCTGCATTGCAGGCGGATTCTTTACCAACTGAGCTATCAGGGAAGCCAAATTATACTTGGGAGGAGCAAATATAAGTCTTTTCCTGGAAGCTTCTGGGGTCTATGTTACAGGGGTCTCCAACCTTGGGAAGACTTTTCCAGCCAGTGGATCGTGCTGAAGCCACCCTCAGTGCCAGCAGAATGGTGGTGAGAGGTAGCAGTCACAGGAAGCTTCCCAGGGCATGTTTAGGGACAGAGAAGCACTTCACTCTCAGTTCTAGAAAAAGAGAGAACCATGGTTTGCCAGTGAAGTGACACGAGTGAGGAGAACAAGACCCCAGCTCTCCCTCTCCCCTTCCTGACCCTTCTTATAGTTCTCCAGGCCATGATCCCTAAGCTACTGCCAAGACTAAGGCCAGCAGAAGGAGAGCTCCCAGCTGAATGCCAAGGTCGCCCAGCTACTATCAGTCAGTGTGTGAAAGTGAATGTGTTAGTAACTCAGTTGTGTCCTACTCTTTGCAACCCCATGGACATAGCCCACCAGCCTCCTCTGTCCATGGGATTCTTCAGGCAAGAATATTGGAGTGGGCTGCCATTTCCTTATCTAGGGGATCTTCCTGACCCAAGGATTGAACCCAGGTCTCCTGCATTGTGGGGAAGACTTCTCACCATCTGAGCCACCAGGGTTCATAAAAAAGCTGAAAGTTTATGAGGCCTCACCATTAGAAATAATTTTACACTCCCCTGACTTTTCTCACTGTTGTTCCCCTGTTCCTAGCATGGCGCTTGGTGCAGAGTCAGCATTTAATAAATGTTTGAACTGTGTCATAGAACTCATACCAGCCAGCTCTCTTTCCCTTTGATAAATTCTTAATCTTGCTACTAAATTATAAGATCTTCAAGGACAATCACATTGACAGATTTATCCATGTGTCCCCCTTCCCCTGCCAACACCTAGCAGAACATCCAGAACATGGTAAGTTTTTAGTAAGTGGTGGTTGACTCTGTGGTCTGTGGCATAATCTCCTTACATGCAGTCTTGTCATAGGGATCGCTGGACAGCATGACTTGTGTTTGCACATGTGTGTGTTTGTGTTTGTGTGCATGGACAGACACATACTCTTGTCTGCATTTACATCTGTATTGGTGTACATGTAGGGTTTCCCTGGTGGCTCAGATGGTAAAGAATCTGCCTGGATTGCAGGAGACCTGGGTTCAATCCCTGGTTCGGGAAGATCTCCTGGAGAAGGGAATGGCTACCCACTCCAGTATTCCTGCCTGGAGAATTCCAAGGACAGAGGAATCTGGTGGGCTATAGTCCATCAGATCATGTACATATCTTGCTCTGAAAGGAGCAGCACCAAGGAAAGTGAGAAGTGGGAGGCCATAGGTTTTGGCTAGTTATAAACCCTACTATCTGCAATTTTTTTTAAATATATATTTCTATAACATTCTGCTGACTGACCCTCTGGGTTCTTGTCAGTTGACTGAAAATATTCAAAAACAGATAATAGATCATCTGGTCTCCTTCTCCTCTTGCTTTATAGCTCAGGAGACTGATCCAGAAAGGTTAAACAGCTTGCCCAAGGTCACACAGCAGATGATGGAGCCAGGGCCTCACATCCTCTCACCTCCTGGAGTCTCAGCAGCCTAGTTTGAGCTCTATGACTCTTGAAAACCTACTTTTGTTAAAGTTACCAAATGGTCCTAGTTGTCAAATTAAATGAGCATCCCTAGTACTTTTCTTTTCTCTTTCTTTACTATTTTATGCCAACTAGACTCTCCCTCCAGTTGAAACCCATGACCTCCTTTAAACGCTGCTAACAGTCATGCTAATGGTCATCGGCCATGTGATGGGGAACAAGCACATTCCAAGAACTCTATTTTGTGACTCTTATCCCCCACAATGAACTCTAGCAGTCAGATATATGATTGTCCTCATTTTTTAAAATTTATTTGGCTGTGCTGTGTCTTAGTTGCAGAACATGAGATCTACTTCCCTGACCAGGGATTGAACCTGGCCCCCTTGCATTAAGAGAGCAGAGTCTTAACCACTGGACCACCAGGAAAGTCCCATGATTGTCCCTATTTTAACTTAGGAATACTAGGAGAAATGAGGATGAGGAACTTGGCCAAGATCACACAATTCATCCATGGTTAACTTGAAATTTAAACTCAAAAGTCAGCCTGTGGATTGGGTACTTCCCACCACAGTTGGGAAGTACCAAGTAAAATGAGAAGTGGGAGACCACAAGTTTTGGCTAGTTACCAACCCTACTATCTGCAAATTTTTTTAATACATATTTCTATAAGATTCTGCTGACTGACCCTCTGGGTTCTCATCGGTTGACTGAAAATATTCAAAAACAGAGAATAGATCATCTGGTCTCCTCCTCCTCTTGCTCCTCCACAATTGTCAGCTCCTGCCTCTTTCTCACCTTTCTTGGTCACATGCCTTCTCAGTTTCCCCCTCCTTTTGTGTCCCTGAAATATTATCCCTCTGAGTTCCAGTCTCAGCTCTCATTTCTTTTCCCCTCTTTTTATCATCTCATCCACTCTCAAGACTTTCTTACAACCCCTGTATGACTCCATACCCTTTTCCTCAAGCTCAGACCTCTATTCTAGGTCACAAACAAATAAAAGCTCTATATACAGGTCTACTTCAATATCTGTGTCTGCTAAGGTCCATTGCACAGAATGGTCTCCTTTCCTAACTTCCGCTCCGTTCAGTTCAGACGCTCAGTCATGTCAGACTCTTTGCAACCCCATGGACTGCAGCACACCAGGCCTCCCTGTCCATCCCCAACTCCTGGAGTTTACTCCTGCTCAGCTGATAAGAAATTTGGTTTAGCTTTATGATATTCCAGTGTCTTTTCTCCTCATGCCACTTGGGTTTGGTTTATTTAAGGCAAAAATAGCCAACTAATCCTTCCTTGTTATTTTAACTAAAGGTATATTTGTTACTTTTAACCAAAGGGTTAACGCACGCTGCAAGAGGAACACTCCACCTGTCAGCTGAGGCAAGGTCCCAGTTGCTCAGGAAGCCAGTCGAGACTCCAAAAACTCCTTCTTCATCACTACCATCATCCTGGGCCTGGCATCTGATCTCATGATCGTGGTCAGAAATGGAAAATCAAAGGCTGATTTTGATTTTGGCTACCATCCATGGGATCGCATAGAAGTTGGACACAACTGAGGCAACTTAGCACACACGTAAACTAGACAACTAATGAGAGCATACTGTATAGCCCAGGAGACTTTACTCAGTGCTCTGCAGTGACCTAAATAGGAAGTAAATCCAAAACACAGAGGACATATGTATACATATAACTGATTCACTTTACTGTATAGTAGAAACTAACGCAACATTGTAAAGCAACTCTACTCCAACAAAAATTAATTTAAAAAATTCCCAGATGATTTGTATATACAATAAAGACATAAAACACACTTTTATCTAAAGAATAAAATATCTTTCCCATGGTATAGGAGGCTGATCATGACCCATCATTTATTTATCCCTTTCCCAACCCCTGATCTCACAGGGCTCTCTCTGTGATCTGTTTGACAAATTAAGGAAACTGAGGCATCAAAAATCTAAAGAGGCAATTCCCCATCTTCTCCATCCTGGCCACCCTAGAGCCTAGCATCAGTCCCTACCTCACAAGACATATGCTGAGCCAAACTGAACTGGATCGATGAACCCTTTAAAACATGGATTTCTGAAATAATACAGTACTACGTTCATATTGCATCTTTCATCCAGGTATGGTCTAACCGGAACAAGAAACAATGCAAGGAGAAAAGACAGTCAGTGTCATGAGCTAGATGCATCTTATTGCTTCAAACATGGAAGTGGGCATCATGGGGCAGGGGAGGTGGGGACGTGGTCTTGCCTGTGAAATCCTTGCTGCTCTCAGTTAATTTACTGCCTGAAGTCAAACCCATGCTCTATATATTAAAGCACAACCCCCACCTTTCTTTTGTTTAAGAAGAACAAACTTTCACCACAAAGATACAAGAACAACAAATATTGATATTCTTGACGGATGGTACACCTCACACCACAGGCCACTCAAGCATCTGCTCGTTACCACCCAGCCCTCCCCTTTGTGGGGAAATCGTGCCAAGTGGCCTCCTGTGTTGAGCGACTGCAGACCGCAAATATTTAAAAGAAATAAATTTCTCTGAATGAAAGCACCTTTCTTTGTTCTTCAACCCCCTCTTCTCCCAAGTCATGTTGATTCTGGGGCTCTGCATACTGCCAGCACCTGGACTTTCAATTGTTTGCTTGCCAAGATAGCTGTGGTTTCCTTGCTTGGTTTTAGGAACCATTATAAGTACAGTAGCCAATGAAGGTGTGTTTTCTTTCTCTCCTGGCAATCTGTAGGGGAAGCATGGGCTTCAAGACACCTAGCAGCAACTGTTATTAGAGTGCAAGGGAAGAGGGATACAAAAATTAAAACTCCTCTGTCTGAGCACTTGTCTCCTAGGAGGATAAGAAATGGAGCACTGTTGCAGATCAAAAGGAAAGGACTGGATTTCCTCAATAGCCTTAGTATTTGGCAGAGAAATTTTTGAACCTGGTTTTTCTGAAATCCAAAACCATTCTTTTTTTTTTAATTAATGAATTTATTTTGGTTTCATCAGGTCTTAGTTGCAGCACTTGGGATCTTTCACTGTGTCATGGGTATCTTCCATCATGGTGCACCAACTCTCCAGTTGTGGCTCGTGGGCTCTGGAGTGCAGAGGCTCAGGAGTTGCGGTACGCAGGTTTAGTTGCTCTGAGGTATGTGGGGTCATAGTCTCTGACCAGGAATCAAACCCGCATCCCTTGCATTGAAGAGAGAATTCTTAACCATTGAATTACTTTGGAAGTTTCCAGAACCATTCTTTAACTGAGCGTGAAGACTTGCAATCAGAAATAAGTATGGAATTTCAGCAAGCAGAAATTCAAATTGTGACTAAGGGTGGTCACTTAGAATATTACCCCAAGTGTCTAAATACAAATACTGAATAAAGCTACTATTTGACATTAAGCATCACTCACCATTCAATGGAGTAGGATGATGCCCCATGTGATCTTGATTGCTGCTCTTAATCTCTCTCCACTGAGCTATGGTTCAAGGTAGCATTAGAGTTAAGTAAACTTCAACCAAACCTTGTGATCAAGTTAGCATTGATGACAAACTGGATGTAGGGACAAATGGTCGGTGTAAAGCTTTAGCTTTTCTCTTACCCAAAGCTGACTTCTCAAAGTGTTGCAGCCTCTGTTAATACTACCAGTGGGAAGGATGTTTGTTACTTTTCATTCCCTATATATCTTTATTCTACTTCCAGAAACAATTATTGGGAATCTACACAGCTCAACATTCAAAGAACTAAGATGATGGCATCTGGTTCCATCGCTTCATTGCAAATAGATGGGAAAACAATGGAAACAGTGACAGGCTTCATTTTCTTGGGCTCCAAAGTCACTGCAGATGGTGACTGCAGCCATGAAATTAAAAGACACTTGCTCCTTGGACGAAAAACTATGACCAAACTAGACAGCATATTAAAAAAGAGACATTACTTTGTCAAGAAAGATCCGTCTAGTCAAAGCTATGGTTTTTTCAGTAGTCATGTACGGATGTGAGAGTTGGATTATAAAGAAAGCTGAGCACTGAAGAATTGATGCTTTTGAACTGTAGTGTTGGAGAAGGCTCTTGAAAGTCCCCTGGACTGCAAGAAGTTCAAACCAGTCAACCCTAAAGGAAACCAACCCTGATTATTCATTGGAAGGACTGATGCTGAAGCTGAAACTCCAATACTTTGGCCACCTGATGCGAAGAACTGACTCATTGGAAAAGACCCTGATGCTGGGCAAGATTGAAGGCAGGAGGAGAAGGGGATGACAGAGGATGAGATGGTTGGATGGCATTACCAACTCAATGGACATGAGTTTGAGCAAGCTCCGGGAATTGGTGATGAACAGGGAAGCCTGGCATGCTGCAGTCCATGGGGTCGCAGAGTTGGACACAACTGAATCACTGAACTAAACTGACACAACTCAAAATCTTGATCCATACAGTTAAGAGAGTAATTCCCCTAAACTTCAGGGATAAAACAAATGCTCAGATCTGACACACCAGCACATTACAATGCTATTAGAGCCGCAGGGTTTGAAGTTCAGAACCAAAGTGATGTAATGAGATTTCATTGCGGCAACCAGGGTCAAGGTTTGACAGTAAGAGACTGCAGGGTCTGGAGTGGCTGCAGCCATCTCATAAACACAAGACAAGTGTCTGCTGACTTTAAATTACTTTTTGGTGAGACAGCTTGAGTTGGGTGAGCTCTACTACTTTGCCAATTCTGTCTGGTTCTTAGAGACTTGTATTTGTGATATGAGGGTCAAAATGCAGTCTGTGATCATAGAACAGTCTGTTTCACCTTGGGGAAAAGTGATCAGTTCTGATAAGGGTTGTACTAATAAAGAATGATGTGCACTTCACCCTAACCAGTTGAGCCAAAAAGTCCTAGGTAATTTACTCATTCCAAAAGTGAAAGATAAACTACAAACCCTTACAACTAAAATAAAAAGGTATTTTGGTCTTGTCAACATACAGAGGAGCTGAAACCAGCCTCCCTTTGGGGGCTGGATTAGGAAGATCACCAAAGAATTACATAACAAGTGTTTTGAATTATATGAAAATCATTAAGCCACCTTCATGTTCTTATAAGTGAAAGTGAAAGTGAAGTCACTCAGTCGTGTCTGACTCTTAGCGACCCCATGGACCGCAGCCTACCAGGCTCCTCCATCCATGGGATTCTCCAGGCTAGAGTACTGGAGTGGGTTGCCATTGCCTTCTCCATCATTTTCTTATAAAGCCTCCACAAATTACAAGAAATATCAGAGGAAACATGACAAAGCCACTATTTAAATTTAAAATGAAATTCTGATTTACATAGAATGGATTTGCACAGTCAAATATTTTTAGGAAAATTATTCTATAAAAATCATCAACTCTAGATGTACTAAAATT